>NC_088208.1:11289247-11355246 GCF_037126465.1 Ornithodoros turicata
TGCTGTTGATCTTTGTCGCGCAATCATTTCCGACTATCCCTTCGTTGTCTCATTCGTATCACCGTATTCTTAAAGAGTCACATGTCCGAAATGGGTACAATTCTTCACAATTTCCTTTGTCACAGTCGTAGTCGTGTCGTGCGTTTTCCGAAGGATCCCTAGTTCTTTTCTTCTTGTTTTCTTTTCGTGGATATCATTTGCGATGAGACCTGCATGCACTCGCTTCAACTGTTCTTTGTCGTGTAATCTGTTGTCCTGTTAACGTAGTTCAGCCATACCAGTCTTCATATCTCAATGATGTTGCATTCTTTGACTTTGACGCAGGCTACTTCTTCTGCCCGATGACCCGATTTGCCTGCGCATAACATATTTTTAACTTTTGCGCAGGCATAACGGGTCGGACATTTCCGTTTTGAACCCCGACTTGAACTGACCAAGGCACAGCTTTGATTGCCTAGGCCAGAACACGTCGGTGGTTGCGCGATGACTCCGGATTTCTTGATTTTCGATTTCATTTGCTTTGATTTCCTTTGCTCCTTGTCCTTTGCGTTTTGTCTTCAAATTTCTCTCTTTTGCTTTTTACGCAGCTGTGATTGGCGCTCAGAGCCTCGTTGGCCGGACTCGCTGTGGCTGTCGAGCCCGTTACCAGCTCCCACCACGGGGAGGTGAGGTTGAGCGCCAACAGTTATTGGGAGCCAATGAATCCGAAGCCATTGTGGTCCAGGGGCAGGCAGGGGTCAAAGTCAGGTCAAGACGTGGAACACTGAAGTCCTAGAGGCAGTGAACGGAGCGCAAGAGGATCTCAATGACGTCCTTCGGCATTGGGATAGCCGGATCAGACTCCTCGATCGCAGTAACGATCATGACTATGAGATCGATGGTGTCTGCTTCCCTGATGTGTCTATGGTAGTTCGTGGCGAGGAACCGGACAAAGTCCATGCCCTCATCGAGAAGACGTGGACATTCTTGGCCTAGAATACCGTGGAGAAAATCGACGCACGCCGAGAGAAATCCTGGTACCTTGTAGAAAGCCCTGACGTTGGCTTTTAGCTGGTCAAAGGCACCAGGATGGTGAAGAACTACCTCACGGTAGTGTAAGGACATCAGACCTGGCACCCAGTCAGGAGTTGGTCTCCTCCAACGAGCAAGGAAGGATTGCCGCCTGTCATAAGTGCTACCGAGGATGGTTCGTAGAAGGAGACTCATGGCGTCAGACAGAGAAACGGAGGCCGAGACGAGCAGAAGAGGTAACTAAGCCGTTAAATTATAATCAATATAATTCACCTCATTGTCTTTGGTGATCCACCTCATTGTCTTTGGTGATTCACCTCATTGTCTTTGGTGAATAAAATTCACCTAATTGAAACTACGGTTTCACCAAATACAATGACTTGAATCTTAAAGGTATTTTAAAGCTACGTGCCAAGGGCACATTTAAGCAGGCAGAAGAAGCTGTTTTATTAATTTGGTTTGAACTGAACGGAGTGATGTGGTGATTTTGCATGTGTTATGGCAAATTCGGGGGGTCATTTCGTAGGAGCCACATCTTTTTCGTTGGCCAGATCCCGAGTAGTCGACGTCAGGCCCCTCCGCACTCATATCAGCGATGTCACCGGATAAGGTAGTTAATCAGTGATACGCTGCCAGAGATAAACAGTAATATTATATCATAGTTAATCCTACTCATATGATATCATTGATAAGATTATTACGTAAACAATAATGACAGCAATGCTGTAACAAACCAGGAATCGAACTTCGGTCGTTTTAGGTGTCAGCCGAGCACTTCGACCCAGTAGGCCATGGGCTCGGCATGTTTGGGAGAATGGTTAATCAGAATAGAATTGTGGCTGGTAGACGTTGTTTGATTTTGTTTTGTGCCGCCACGCCGTTGATGGCGCCACGGAGTTGTTAGATTTCGTCGTCAAGGGCTGGCACCACTTCTATGAAATATTAAATTTACCGCAGCAGCATTGGCTCGTTTGCTGTTCAACAGATGCGACTACCTGCACGAGTAATTTAAATATCGCGCCCTTTAGGTTTTTGTGTCATGTTCAATAGATGTGCTACTTATACAACATTTTAAATTTCCCTTCTTTTGTGACATGTTTAAACAGATGGCGAATTCACTTTTGCCTCAAGAGACGACGCTATGACGAATTTTAAATTTCCCGCAAGTAGTCTTCCCTCTTGCTAAAGTCTCGCCACGATAATCTCGTTTCAGAACAAAAAAAAAATAAAAAATAAAAAATGACGAACCATTTCTATGTCACTTTACTGTCAAACAGCTCGAGGGATGTTTTTTTTTTTTTGATTGCGTGTTAGCGCCGCGAAGCAACTGTGGCTATGAGCGGCGTACAGATGTGGACAGACGGAGAGAGGACAGCAGGAAGGAGTGGGGGACAGGGGGAAGCTCGAGGGATGTGTTTCTGAGTAACACAATGATGGAAGTACAGAATGGATCTCGCTCAGTCAGTGGAATTAGATCGCAAGTGTCAGGTTGCTCTGGCCGAGGTGAATATCCTATTGCAATTAACAATATCATAGGTACCGCTAAGTAGTAGTGTATCAGCTCAACTAGCCGGCAAGTCACACAGTCGCCTGGACGCCATTAATTAGCAATTAGAGCTAATTGGGACCCCCCCCCATTAATCAGGACCCACCAGGGAGTCATTACACTAATTGGGGACCATCTAAGACACGTCCAGACCACTGTGTGAGTTGCCGGCTAGTTGAGCTGATAAAAAATAAAAAAATAGGTAGAAAATAAAATAAGAAGATAGAAATAGAGTGGAGAGAAACAATTTATTCGAAAATCAACGATGCCGCGGCGAAGAAACGGCTCCGGGGTGACCAGTGCTTGTTGACGTCGGGTAGTTGCAGAGATCGACGACAGGTGGCCACTGAGTTGCAAGGCATCACACCAGATGGCGCCACCATCATAGCTCTAGAGGAGAGAGACAGAGAACAAGATACTAGCGGCAGGTAAAAATGACAGCACTGCTAAACAAGTCTAGGCATGCGAGAGAAAAGGTCTAACCGCTACTGCTAAACAGAAAACAGTACACATCGGGGGAAAAAGGCTTACGTGGGACGATCGCTTAGGCCTAACCACAACACTACGCAGCTAACACAAGGCGGGAACCACACATCGCTAAACATGCGAGAAAAGGCTTAACACGAGCGCGGTCACCGCTAAACACGGCAAACATACGAGAAAAGGAGCGCGCTTGGGCATAACCTCAACACTACGCAGCTAACACAAGGCGGGAACCACACATCGCTAAACATGCGTCAACAGGCTTGGACACCGCAAAACAAGTCTAAACATGCGAGAAAAGGCTTAGCACGAGCGCGGTCACCGCTAAACACGTTAAACATACGAGAAAAGGAGCGCGTCAAATCACTCACCTTTTCCCCCGCGGCAACTTCCAATCAGAAACTGAGCGAGCGCGGAGAACACACGTCTGCTCTCTACGAGAGCCAGCCAAAAACTGAGCGAGCGCGCGGAGCGCACGTCCGTCTTCCGCGACAGCCCGAGAGAAAGTGAGTGAGGCGACGCGCAGCGGCCGCTATGGATGCGCGCGCGCCCTCTGCTCCACCCGTCCGCGCATGCGCGCGCGCGCAGCTCCCTCTGCGCCGCCCGCGGGTGTTTCGGTTTCGGCTCTCCGCTGCGCGCGCGCTCCTAGCGGCGACGGGTGGCTTCTGAGTTTCACTTTCGTTTTCTTTGCGCGCGCGTTTATCTCTATAAAGGCAGCGCGCACCGCGCTCGAGTCATCACTACGTGAAGATGTTCAGCTACCACTCTTTACAAAATTGTTCCCGCACCCACGCTTCTTGGGAAGAAGTGGAGAAGGAATGTTTCAACGGCGAAAGTCCCCGCAACGAGCTCGTCATCACTGCTTTTCGCTACGTGATAGACATGGTAGGCTTTGGCAATATAGGAGAGATCTCGCCGGGGCCGCTGCAGGAGATCGTGCGTCGGATCTACGCCCGTTACAAGAACGTCTGCACAACGGTTCCAGACGGACCCCTGGGACTAATGAGCGAATTTGTGAGCTTGGCCAACGCAGAATTCAACTACATCGCTGCAGACATCGTGGACCTTCTCGCTCGTGCCATCGCTCATATTAAGCACGCCCTGCGGAAGCAGCGACATTTGCAAGCAGTCTACATCGTCAATTTTGTCACTGATTTATTGAAATACCGATTGGTTATTGACATGCAACGCATTAAACAGTCCGAATAACTTTGACGAGACTCTGCGTGTTCTTTCACTGAAACATCTTTATTGAATACATACAAAGGACTTGGTCGATAGATGCCTGCTCTTTGTTCCACGGTCACTCGATTCACAAAGGCGCTCACGGTCTTCCTTGCACAATGCTGTTCAAGGAGGGGTCCTACTGCTATACAGGAAGGCAGTTGGGCCTAACGGAGAGGTTGCTGGACGCCGTTTCCTGTGCTGCATGATGTGCGACGACAGCGGCTACCGCTTCCTGAAAAACAATGTCATACATAGAATACACTCTCACAGCAGAGACGGTCAGCGGCAAAGACTCCTATTAATTATTGAATCGCAAGATTATTTCCTTTGTCCTACTTTTAATGACATTCATTCTCTCATTAAAATTCAACAAAAAAGCACCCTGCATGTTAACGATTTTCACCCCAAAGGCTCATCATGGTCATTAGAATTACAGTAAACTACCACTGCTCTTTAAAATGATAAGTGAGTCCACTCCACATCACCTCCAGGCTTATGTAATACATGTCCCTTTCTATGCTCATACATTCGTTGTCTGAGGCTACACCTGCGAGCAAAAAGGCGCGGAAGCCGGGTGGGCAAAGTTCCATTCGCGCATTGCGAGCATAAAGGCGGGAAAGCCTGGGAGCAAAGTTCTATTCGCGCACTCCAAAGCACAAGACAGAACGCCTTTACGGGAACATGATGGCATTCCTATACTATATTAATGATTATTGCATTGCAGTTTAGAAAAGCTTCTACAAAACTATAATTTTAGGAGCCCATTAAAATTCAACTTTCTTTGGAAACTATAATTGCCCTATTACTTGGATCGCTACTAATGAAGCGCTCCAATTTTTTCTCTCTTCCCATTTCAGCCTTGTCATGCAGTGAAGCCTCAGTGACCTCAGTGACCTCAGTGACCTCAGTGAAGCTGAAGTGACCTCAGGTCACCACACATCGCCACGCGGCTAGCACAACATGACACCAACAAGATACTACCAGCGGGAAGAACTGCAACACTGCTAAACAAGTCCAGACATGCCACGATGACCTCACAAATCAGGAGGAAAAAAAAAAGCACACGCATGCACGCACAGAGGACAACGCATTAAACACACGGAGCGCTCAGGAATAATTGTAGCGTTACCGCACATCGCTACGAAGCTCAACGTCTAACACAAGACGACAACAACAACAAGATATTAACGAAGGGTAAAAATTGCAACACTGAACAAGTCCAGACATGCGACATCGCATACAAAACACTGCTCATCGGGGAAAAGGCCTAAGCCCGCGGCAGATCATCATAGAGCATACACAACTTCATTTTTCTACTTCGCGTAAACTAAACGCGGTCTGCTTGAAAAACGACGTACAAATTTTCTTAAGGAGCAGAGAAATATAGAAATTTCTACTCCGTGCTCAGATACCAGCATTTCTGCTCAAAAATCTGCAAAAATAAGCACTGCTTACTTCGTCAAGATATCAAACACCCAACAAAATCAAACAAACAACCCCACTTCCACTGGTAGAACACTATTCAGCTTTTACGCAGGAGGCTTTCTTCTACATAAAAGTAGAGAAAATAAGAAAAAGAGCAGCGAAATATTACACGCACTTTTGCTTGACTTAAAAAACCTGAAGCATATGCCAATAAACCAAGAAAAAGACACTCATGTCTGGTATATGATAGTGCCACATACACAGACGCATTACCCTTGCGTAAAGAAAGCACAGGACAGGGATACACAAATTTCCTTCAGTGAGCAGGGAAAAGGCTTAAGCCGTACCACCTAGGAATAATCGAAGAATCACCGCTTATCGCTACGCGGCTAGCACAACATGACAGCAACAAGATATCAGCGAAGGGTAAAAATTGCAGCAAGAAAGACACTACTACTGAACAAGTCTAGACATGCGACATCGAATGCCAAAACACTGGTGATCGGGGAAAAGGGCTAAGCCTGCGGCGGATCATCATAGAGCATACATAAGTTCATTTCGCGTAAACTAAACGCGGTCTGCTTGGAAAACGACGTACAAAGTTTCTTAGGGAGCAGAGAAATATAGCAATTTCTACTCCGTGCTCAGATATCAGCATTTCTGCTCAAAAACCTGCAAAATTAAGCACTGCTTACTTCGTCAACATATCGAACACCCAACAAAATCAAACAAACAACCCCACTTCCACTGATAGAACACTATTCAGCTTTTACGCAGGAGGCTTTCTTCTACATAAAAGTAGAGAAAATAAGAAAAGAGCAGCGAAAAATTACACGCACTTTTGCTCGCATAGCAATAAGAGAAAAAAATAAAATAAAATATCGTCACACACGCTAATAAACTGTGACCAAGACACCCATTTCTGCTATCAGATAATTATTGCATAATGCTAAATACTCATTTGCATTGTCCCTGCGTGAAGAAAGCACAGGGCAGGGATACGCAATTTATCTTAAGCGAGCAGGGAAAGTCACTTCTTCTCGAACAGCTTAATACCATAAAGTCTGAATTTTTGCAAAGCAAATAAAGCTTGAACAGCGCTACGAACGTGACAGACACATACTAACAAACAAACAAACAAACAAACACTTCTATTCATTTCTATTGATAAAGGCGTAAACCACACTCCAAGAACAAAGCACGCTGCTTCAGGAAAGCGTATCAAATGCATCGCAACAGGACCGGCTCTCATAAAATAGCCTTCCCAAAACGAAGACTTCCTCAGGTTCGCGAGGTAATTCCATTAAAAACGCTCTCGGTCTATCCTACAGATAGCAATGCAAGCGCTGCTACCCTTATTTTTTAAGCCACTATTCCACGCAATAGTACATAAACGTATCACTCGTGTCACATGAAAAGGCACACACAAAGAACTTACTTGTCAAGTGGGATCCCTGGTTCAGGAAAGCGCGCGCGCCCGCGCGCACACATACACATACACACTCACATTTTCACACACACAAACACAAAGTCTATTCTCACAACCACATAAATCCATATTATTCCTCAGGTCAATAATTATCCTACCATCGTCAAAAGATGGCTCACTCTTGTATGCGATCGCAAAGCGATAGGTCCTCGTTCCGGATGTAATAGGATATCGCCACTCGGCCGACGCGAACCAAAAAAGAAAGAAAGGAATGCGCGTTCGCTATACCTCCACAAAGAAAACGGTGCCGTGCTTCTACGCAGCGCTCATCATACAGGAGTGAATTCTCTTCTTCGTTTTCCTTTTATTTTCTTGCACCCATATATTTTGCAAGAATACTATAGAGCAGAACGGACAAATGTGAACATCATTCGCTACACACTGTAGCTCTCACCATTTTTAAACCAAACCACTTAACATGTGTTCATAGGTCTTCACTAAGTAGGTGAGCCGATAATGACTCAAAATGAAATGAAATCAAATAAAATAATCATTCCAGCGCCAGCAGACCCAAGCAGGGTACCCAAGCTTGCAGCCAGCGATGCTGGAATAAAAGATTTATCGCGAGGGTACTACAATGGTGAGCTCTGCTGCTCCCAGTGAGTGATAAAACAGTGCTCCCGAACCGCGCCCCACGCGAGCCGCGCGCGGACCCGTTCTCGGGACGCGACGCGCGCGATTCCCGTGCGAGCGCAACGCGGGCCTCGCGGTTTGGACGCGCGCGATCCCTTTCCCCGAGCAGGCGCACTGTTTTATCACTTAAACAGCAGCAGAGCTCACCATTGTAGTACCCTCGCGATAAATCTTTTATCCAGCATAGCTGGCTGCAAGCTTGGGTACCCTGCTTGGGTCTGTTGGCGCTGGAATGATTATTTTATTTGATTTCATTTCATTTTGAGTCATTATCGGCTCACCTATTTAGTGAAGACCTATGAACACATGTTAAGTGGTTTGGTTTAAAAATGATGAGAGCTACAGTGTGTAGCGAATGATGTTCACATTTGTCCGTTCTGCTCTATAGTATTCTTGCAAAATATATGGGTGCAAGAAAATAAAAGGAAAACGAAGAAGAGAATTCACTCCTGTATGATGAGCGCTGCGTAGAAGCACGGCACCGTTTTCTTTGTGGAGGTATAGCGAACGCGCATTCCTTTCTTTCTTTTTTGGTTCGCGTCGGCAGAGTGGCGATATCCTATTACATCCGGAACGAGGACCTATCGCTTTGCGATCGCATACAAGAGTGAGCCATCTTTTGACGATGGTAGGATAATTATTGACCTGAGGAATAATATGGATTTATGTGGTTGTGAGAATAGACTTTGTGTTTGTGAGTGTGAAAATGTGAGTGTGTATGTGTATGTGTGCGCGCGGGCGCGCGCGCTTTCCTGAACCAGGGATCCCACTTGACAAGTAAGTTCTTTGTGTGTGCCTTTTCATGTGACACGAGTGATACGTTTATGTACTATTGCGTGGAATAGTGGCTTAAAAAATAAGGGTAGCAGCGCTTGCATTGCTATCTGTAGGATAGACCGAGAGCGTTTTTAATGGAATTACCTCGCGAACCTGGGGAGGTCTTCGTTTTGGGCAGGCTATTTTATGAGAGCCGGTCCTGTTGCGATGCATTTGATACGCTTTCCTGAAGCAGCGTGCTTTGTTCTTGTAGTGTGGTTTACGCCTTTATCAATAGAAATGAATAGAAGTGTTTGTTTGTTTGTTTGTTTGTTAGTATGTGTCTGTCACGTTCGTAGCGCTGTTCAAGCTTTATTTGCTTTGCAAAAATTCAGACTTTATGGTATTAAGCTGTTCGAGAAGAAGTGACTTTCCCTGCTCGCTTAAGATAAATTGTGTATCCCTGCCCTGTGCTTTCTTCACGCAGGGACAATGCAAATGAGTATTTAGCATTATGCAATAATTATCTGATAGCAGAAATGGGTGTCTTTGTCACAGTTTATTAGCGTGTGTGACGATATTTTATTTTATTTTTTTCTCTTATTGCTATGCGAGCAAAAGTGCGTGTAATTTTTCGCTGCTCTTTTCTTATTTTCTCTACTTTTATGTAGAAGAAAGCCTCCTGCGTAAAAGCTGAATAGTGTTCTATCAGTGGAAGTGGGGTTGTTTGTTTGATTTTGTTGGGTGTTCGATATCTTGACGAAGTAAGCAGTGCTTAATTTTGCAGGTTTTTGAGCAGAAATGCTGGTATCTGAGCACGGAGTAGAAATTGCTATATTTCTCTGCTCCCTAAAAAACTTTGTACGTCGTTTTCCAAGCAGACCGCGTTTAGTTTACACTAAATGAACTTATGTATGCTCTATGATGATCCGCCGCAGGCTTAGCCCTTTTCCCCGATCACCAGTGTTTTGGCATTCGATGTCGCATGTCTAGACTTGTTCAGTAGTAGTGTCTTTCTTGCTGCAATTTTTACCCTTCGCTGATATCTTGTTGCTGTCATGTTGTGCTAGCCGCGTAGGGATAAGCGGTGATTCTTCGATTATTCCTAGGCGGTACGGCTTAAGCCTTTTCCCTGCTCACTGAAGGAAATTTGTGTATCCCCGTCCTGTGCTTTCTTTACGCAAGGGTAATGCGTCTGTGTATGTGGCACTATCATATACCAGACATGAGTGTCTTTTTCTTGGTTTATTGGCATATGCTTCAGGTTTTTTAAGTCAAGCAAAAGTGCGTGTAATATTTCGCTGCTCTTTTTCTTATTTTCTCTACTTTTATGTAGAAGAAAGCCTCCTGCGTAAAAGCTGAATAGTGTTCTACCAGTGGAAGTGGGGTTGTTTGTTTGATTTTGTTGGGTGTTCGATATCTTGACAAAGTAAGCAGTGCTTATTTTTGCAGGTTTTTGAGCAGAAATGCTGGTATCTGAGCACGGAGTAGAAATTTCTATATTTCTCTGCTCCTTAAGAGAATTTGTACGTCGTTTTTCAAGCAGACCGCGTTTAGTTTACGCGAAGTAGAAAAATGAAGTTGTGTATGCTCTATGATGATCTGCCGCGAGCTTAGGCCTTTTCCCCGATGAGCAGTGTTTTGTATGCGATGTCGCATGTTTGGACTTGTTCAGTGTTGCAATTTTTACCCTTCGTTAATATCTTGTTGTTGTTGTCGTCTTGTGTTAGACGTTGAGCTTCGTAGCGATGTGCGGTAACGCTACGATTATTCCTGAGCGCTCCGTGTGTTTAATGCGTTGTCCTCTGTGCGTGCATGCGTGTGCTTTTTTTTTCCTCCTGATTTGTGACGTCATCGTGGCATGTCTGGACTTGTTTAGCAGTGTTGCAGTTCTTCCCGCTGCTAGTATCTTGTTGGTGTCATGTTGTGCTAGCCGCGTGGCGATGTGTGGTGACCTGAGGTCTTAAGCCTTTTCCCTGCTCACCTAAGGAAATTTGTGTATCCCTGTCCTGTGCTTTCTTTACGCAAGGGCAATGCGTCTGCGTATGTGGCACTATCACATACCAGACCTGAGTGTCTTTTTCTTAGTTTATTAGCATATGCTTCAGGTTTTTTAAGTCAAGCACAAGTGCGCGCAATTTTTCGCTGCTCTCTTCCTCAAATCACCGATTTTACGCAGAAGAAAGTCGCATGGTGCAGCTGAGAAGTGGGTTTCTCTGATTATTTGTTAGATGTTGTTAGGAGCTCGGTATGTTGAGGAAGTCAGCTGTTAAAGGTATCCGTGAAGAAATGCTTGCATCTGAGCGCAGGATAGGAATTCCTGAAGCACGGCACCCTCAGTGTAAATTAATTATTTTGGATGTGAGTCGGCTTCACTGCATGACAAGGCTGAAATGGGAAGAGAGAAAAAATTGGAGCGCTTCATTAGTAGCGATCCAAGTAATAGGGCAATTATAGTTTCCATAGAAAGTTGAATTTTAATGGGCTCCTAAAATTATAGTTTTGTAGAAGCTTTTCTAAACTGCAATGCAATAATCATTAATATAGTATAGGAATGCCATCATGTTCCCGTAAAGGCGTTCTGTCTTGTGCTTTGGAGTGCGCGAATAGAACTTTGCTCCCAGGCTTTCCCGCCTTTATGCTCGCAATGCGCGAATGGAACTTTGCCCACCCGGCTTCCGCGCCTTTTTGCTCGCAGGTGTAGCCTCAGACAACGAATGTATGAGCATAGAAAGGGTCATGTATTACATAAGCCTGGAGGTGATGTGGAGTGGACTCACTTATCTTAAAGAGCAGTGGTAGTTTACTGTAATTCTAATGACCATGATGAGCCTTTGGGGTGAAAATCGTTAACATGCAGGGTGCTTTTTTGTTGAATTTTAATGAGAGAATGAATGTCATTAAGAGTAGGACAAAGGAAATAATCTTGCGATTCAATAATTAATAGGAGTCTTTGTCGCTGACCGTCTCTGCTGTGAGAGTGTATTCTATGTATGACATTGTTTTTCAGGAAGCGGTAGCCGCTGTCGTCGCACATCATGCAGCACAGGAAACGGCGTCCAGCAACCTCCCCGTTAGGCCCAACTGCCTTCCTGTATAGCAGTAGGACCCCTCCTTGTACAGCATTGTGCAAGGAAGACCGTGAGCGCCTTTGTGAATCGAGTGACCGTGGAACAAAGAGCAGGCATCTATCAACCAAGTCCTTTGTATGTATTCAATAAAGATGTTTCAGTGAAAGAACACGCAGAGTCTCGTCAAAGTTATTCGGACTGTTTAATGCGTTGCATGTCAATAACCAATCGGTATTTCAATAAATCAGTGGCAAATGTCGCTGCTTCCGCAGGGCGTGCTTAATATGAGCGATGGCACGAGCGCGAAGGTCCACGATGTCTGCAGCGATGTAGTTGAATTCTGCGTTGGCCAAGCTCACAAATTCGCTCATTAGTCCCAGGTGTCCGTCTGGAACCGTTGAGCAGACGTTCTTGTAACGGGCGTAGATCCGACGCACGATCTCCTGCAGCGGCCCCGGCGAGATCTCTCCTATATTGCCAAAGCCTACCATGTCTATCACGTAGCGAAAAGCAGTGATGACGAGCTCGTTGCGGGGACTTTTGCCGTTGAAACATTCCTTCTCCACTTCTTCCCAAGAAGTGTGGGTGCGGGAACAATTTTGTAAAGAGTGGTAGCTGAACATCTTCACGTAGTGATGACTCGAGCGCGGTGCGCGCTGCCTTTATAGAGATAAACGCGCGCGCAAAGAAAACGAAAGTGAAACTCAGAAGCCACCCGTCGCCGCTAGGAGCGCGCGCGCAGCGGAGAGCTGAAACCGAAAACACCCGGGGGCGGCGCAGAGGGAGCTGCGCGCGCGCGCACGCGGACGGGTGGAGCAGAGGGCGCGCGCGCATCCATAGCGGCCGCTGCGCGTCGCCTCACTCAGTTTCTCTCGGGCTGTCGCGGAAGACGGACGTGCGCTCCGCGCGCTCGCTCAGTTTTTGGCTGGCTCTCGTAGAGAGCAGACGTGTGTTCTCCGCGCTCGCTCAGTTTCTGCCTGGAAGTTGCCGCGGGGGAAAAGGTGAGTGATTTGACGCGCTCCTTTTCTCGTATCTTTACCGTGTTTAGCGGTGACCGCGCTCGTGTTAAGCCTTTTCTCGCATGTTTAGCGATGTGTGGTTCCCGCCTTGTGTTAGCTGCGTAGTGTTGTGGTTAGGCCTAAGCGATCGTCCCCCCGTAAGCCTTTTTCCCCCGATGTGTACTGTTAGCTCTAATTAGCTCTAATTGCTAATTAATGGCGTCCAGGCGACTGTGTGACTTGCCGGCTAGTTGAGCTGATACACTACTACTTAGCGGTACCTATGATATTGTTAATTGCAATAGGATATTCACCTCGGCCAGAGCAACCTGACACTTGCGATCTAATTCCACTGACTGAGCGAGATCCATTCTGTCTTCCATCATTGTGTTACTCAGAAACACATCCCTCGAGCTTCCCCCTGTCCCCCACTCCTTCCTGCTGTCCTCTCTCCGTCTGTCCACATCTGTACGCCGCTCATAGCCACAGTTGCTTCGCGGCGCTAACACGCAATAAAAAAAAATGAAAAAAAAACATCCCTCGAGCTGTTTGACAGTAAAGTGACATAGAAATGGTTCGTCATTTTTTATTAATTTTTTTTTCTTCTGAAACGAGATTATCGTGGCGAGACTTTAGCAAGAGGGAAGACTACTTGCAGGAAATTTAAAATTCCTTATAGCGTCGTCTCTTGAGGCAAAAGTGAATTCGCCATCTGTTTAAACATGTCACAAAAGAAGGGAAATTTAAAATGTTGTATAAGTAGCACATCTATTGAACATGACACAAAAACCTAAAGGGCGCGATATTTAAATTACTCGTGCAGGTAGTCGAATCTGTTGAACAGCAAACGAGCCAATGCTGCTGCGGTAAATTTAATATTTCATACAAGTGGTGCCAGCCCTTGACGACGAAATCTAACAACTCCGTGGCGCCATCAACGACGTGGCGGCACAAAACAAAATCAAACAACGTCTACCAGCCACAATTCTATTCTGATTAACCATTCTCCCAAACATGCCGAGCCCATGGCCTACTGGGTCGAAGTGCTCGGCTGACACCTAAAACGACCGAAGTTCGATTCCTAGTTTGTTACAGCATTGCTGTCATTATTGTTTACGTAATAATCTTATCAATGATATCATATCAGTAGGATTAACTATGATATAATATTACTGTTTATCTCTGGCAGCGTATCACTTATCCGCTGACATCGCTGATATGAGTGCGGAGGGGCCTGACGTCGACTACTCGGGATCTGGCCAACGAAAAAAATGTGGCTCCTACGAAATGACCCCCCGAATTCGCCATAACACATGCAAAATCACCACATCACTCCGTTCAGTTCAAACCAAATTCATAAAACAGCTTCTTCTGCCTGCTTAAATGTGCCCTTGGCACGTAGCTTTAAAATACCTTTAAGATTCAAGTCATTGTCTTTGGTGAAACCGTAGTTTCAATGAGGTGAATTTTATTCACCAAAGACAATGAGGTGGATCACCAAAGACAATGAGGTGAATTATATTGATTATAATTTAACGGCTAAGTTACCTCTTCTGCTCGTCTCGGCCTCCGTTTCTCTGTCTGACGCCATGAGTCTCTTTCTACGAACCATCCTCGGTAGGACTTATGACAGGCGACAATCCTTCCTTGCACGTTGGAGGAGACCAACGCCTGACTGGGTGCCAGGTCTAATGTCCTTACACTACCGTGAGGTAGTCCTTCACCATCCTGGTGCCTTTGATCAGCTAAAAGCTAACGTCAGAGCTTTCTACAAGGTACCAGGCTTTCTCTCGGCGTGCGTCGATTTTCTCCACGGTATTCTAGGCCAAGAATGTCCACGTCTTCTCGATGAGGGCATGGACTTTGTCCGGTTCCTCGCCACGAACTACCATAGACACATCAGGGAAGCCGACACCATCGATCTCATAGTCATGATCGTTACTGCGATCGAGGAGTCTGATCCGGCTACCCCAATGCCGAAGGACGTCATTGAGATCCTCTTGCGCTCCGTTCACTGCCTCTAGGACTTCAGTGTTCCACGTCTTGACCTGACTTTGACCCCTGCCTGCCCCTGGACCACAATGGCTTCGGATTCATTGGCTCCCAATAACTGTTGGCGCTCAACCTCACCTCCCCGTGGTGGGAGCTGGTAACGGGCTCGACAGCCACAGCGAGTCCGGCCAACGAGGCTCTGAGCGCCAATCACAGCTGCGTAAAAAGCAAAAGAGAGAAATTTGAAGACAAAACGCAAAGGACAAGGAGCAAAGGAAATCAAAGCAAATGAAATCGAAAATCAAGAAATCCGGAGTCATCGCGCAACCACCGACGTGTTCTGGCCTAGGCAATCAAAGCTGTGCCTTGGTCAGTTCAAGTCGGGGTTCAAAACGGAAATGTCCGACCCGTTATGCCTGCGCAAAAGTTAAAAAGATGTTATGCGCAGGCAAATCGGGTCATCGGGCAGAAGAAGTAGCCTGCGTCAAAGTCAAAGAATGCAACATCATTGAGATATGAAGACTGGTATGGCTGAACTACGTTAACACGACAACAGATTACACGACAAAGAACAGTTGAAGCGAGTGCATGCAGGTCTCATCGCAAATGATATCCACGAAAAGAAAACAAGAAGAAAAGAAAACAAGAAGAAAAGAACTAGGGATCCTTCGGAAAACGCACGACACGACTACGACTGTGACAAAGGAAATTGCGAAGAATTGTACCCATTTCGGACATGTGACTCTTTAAGAATACGGTGATACGAATGAGACAACGAAGGGATAGTCGGAAATGATTGCGCGACAAAGATACAACAGCAGTACACCTCGTGGAAAAGATCGTACTGCCGTCCATAATGTGACTACAAATGCGACAAAGAAAGAAGAAGAAAAAAGAATGACAAAGAAGATGTCGCACCTATTTGGGACCTGTGAGTCTTTAAGGATGAAATAGCGAAACGACACAACGAA
This sequence comes from Ornithodoros turicata, assembly GCF_037126465.1. NCBI lineage: Eukaryota > Metazoa > Arthropoda > Arachnida > Ixodida > Argasidae > Ornithodoros > Ornithodoros turicata. Next base: position 11,304,850 of record NC_088208.1, read on the forward strand.
AGCGATACAACTACTGTACACCCATGATGGAACAGAACAGAGCAGAGCAATATCGTTCTCATGGCTCCCTCGATAATGTGTCTACAAATGTGACAAAGAATGTCGAACAGGATGTCGCGCCTGTTTCAGACCACAGTGACTACAGTGACAACCAAGGAATTGCCGGAAAGGATTGCGCGGAGCAGACACCCTATGCGAAAGCGGCACATCAGCGGTACACCTCGTGAAACCGGATAGAGCAATATCTTTCTCATGCTTCCCTCGATAATGTGCCTCCAGATATGACAAAGAATGTCGAAGAGTATGTCACACCTGTTTCGGACCTATGACTCCCTCTAAGAAGGAAACTGACGACGTAGCAGTAGGAATGTGACAACCAAGGAACTGCCAGAAATGATTGCGCGAAACAGATACCCAATGCGAAAGCGATACATCAGCGGTGCACCCCGTGGAACCGGACAGAGGAATATCGTTCTCATGCTTCCCTCGATAATCTGTCTACAAATGCGACAAAGAATGTCGAAGAGGATTTCGCACCTGATTCGGACCTATGAGTCCCTGTAAGAATGAAACTGACGATGTGGCAGTAGGAATGTGACAACCAAGGAATTGACAGAAAGGATTGCGCGAAACAGATACCCAATGCGAAAGCGATACACCAGCGGTGCACCTCGTGGAACCGGACAGAGGAATATCGTTCTCATGCTTCCCTCGATAATGTGCCTCCAGGTGTGACAAAGAATGTCGAAGAGGATGTCGCACCTGATTCGGACCTATGAATCCCTCTAAGAATGAAACTGACGACGTGGCAGTAGGAATGTGACAACCAAGGAATTGCAAGAAAGGCTTGCGCGAAGCAGATACCCAAAGCGGCCTCAACTCGTTGAACAGATATATTCCCTTGGCCTAATGTGACTACAAATGCGACGAACAATGTGCACGACGAAAGTGACAACGAATGAATTGCCGTGATGAATTGCGCGAAACAGACACCCAATGTGCACCCAGCACCACCTTTCCGAGCGAGCTTCCGAACTTCCGAACACCGAACAGAAGAAAAAGCTGGCTCCGTACCTTTCTCTTCGACAAGCAACCCAGCAACCGAGGATGCACATCTACAACGTTGCAATCTCATTGTCCCAGACTGTGTGGCCCAGACAGTACACCCATGTATCAAATAAATAGTTTTGAACCAAAAAAAGCTTCAGTTATTTTGAATGCAATGCATCTATTATAAGTGCACGTGCACGGTGGGCTGGTAGCACAGCCTCGCCAGGGTTTTAAATAGAAAGAAGTTGATGCAACTCAAATGGAATTACGCAATGCGTAAAAGAAGCAAAAACGATGAGCCAAAACAATTTTCGAATAAAATTGCTCAACAGCCACACACTTGATATGCTAACCTAGCATCTCCCCAAGCAGAAAACAGTCACTTGACCCAACATGTACACCCCCAACGCCCCCGTAGGTACCCCGCCACACTCCATAATTGCGCATTAAATTGAAACCTACACTGCTGCTACACTGCTGCTATACCCCAGCACAGAAAACAGACATTAAGTGGCATTACAACGCCGCCAGACAGCTGACAGCTTGAAAATGTCAGTACAGACGAAGTGCATCCCCACATCCCAGTAAACCACGAATGTACAGGGGATATCCGGGATAGATCCCGAACGTCCCGTAGGTCCAGATATTCCTCGGATACCCACTGTACATTCCGGTAGAGCGTTTTGGAAAATGTGAACGTCGTAATTACGTCTCAAGCAGGACATGCATAGGGCATGCGTGGTCGCAGTCGGTTTTTGAGCGACATGAGCGATATGCAGCATAAGGAGAACATTAGAGAACAGGAAACCGACGCACACACCAGCGCTTGCAATCCGCATTATTTACTGACACAAAACTTGTGCAGAAACTCTGCCGCTGCTCGTCGTTTCCCCGTACATGTGGTCACCGCTGACTGCTGCAGTCGGAATCTGCTACCACTGCTACCCTGATCTGCGAGAGTGTAATAATGCAGTGTTGTTTCTTAAAGCACCGTTTCTCAACAACAGCCTTTGTTGCCACTGACATGCATAATATCATGCGTTATCATGTAGCATATAAATATTTTTTTCGATGCACTATAAGCGTATAACGTCGCAGCCGCGGTCGCAACTGTTGCACGCATGCGAGCCACATTGGTATCCAATCCAAGACCGGCTTGGTTGCTCGCGCTTGCTCGGTTTGCTTGCTTTTTCTTCGTTGCGCGTCTGCGACTGGTGTGGCGTTCTTTGAAGATTGACGGTTCGATAGCTGTAAGTACAATTCCTGAGCAATGATGCGCTGGTTGGCGGGCATCTAAACTGAACATGATTTACTTTACAGCACAGAAGAAGCCTCATTCTTGAAGTATGAAGACAGACAGTGTAAATATTTCTTACTATTTTATGCGTCGCGTCTCGAAACCTTTAGTGCCTCAGTGAACTACCGAAATTGAAATTCCTGGTACTGGAGCTTCAACAAGCCAAAGCATGAACAGCAATATCTGCAGAGAAAAGCCAGAAACCAAGCGCGTTTGACGATTGCTACGTTTGGCAGACGACCCAATGCAGAAACGCCGGCGTCTTCTGCAGTTTCGCGCGTCAAAATTGTGAATGAAACACCTAGTGCAGATGACGCCGCCCCAGGGATTTGGCAGAATGCAAATGGAGAACAAAATAAAACTGAAATGTCAACAACGGTGGCCTATACCCCAGCGGTAGCATCACGCGATTTCATTGACTGTGGTGAAAACATATAAAGTGGCAACAGTGAATCAAGCGATTGCAATGATTTTGGCACAGCCGATCTTTTTTTGATTTGATTCGGGTTTTATTGGCGCATCAGCTACAAAGGCCATAATGCACCAAATACCACTGAAGACTAGTTAGTTAAAAGGTACATGTGTAGGACTAAAATGAGTAACTGTGCATTAGTATTTAAAATCACAGATGCGTTAAAAACCCAGTATCTTTAAAAAACCTATGCACGTTCTCAAAAGGAACAAAGCTGTCATCACCCAGCAGAAGCATTGGGTGGAGGGGCAAGAAGGTTCTATAAAAGGGAGCAAAATGATGTTGACGAAGATGTTGGTACGCTGGACACGTGATCAGGATGTGAATGATCGAAAGCTGTTCCCCACAGTGGTTGCATTCCGGTGGGTCTTCTCCTCGTAGAAGATACCCATGCGTAAAGTATGTGTGTCCCAAACGAAGGCGAGAGGATAGCACTTCATATAGTCGACTGGACATACCAGGTGAACTAGAGCCTACATAGGGCTTGATACTGTGTAATTTATGATTGGTTTGCCGGTCCCAAGATGTCTGCCAGTCGTTATTGATGCATCTTTTTAGACATAGTTTGAGGTCTTGATATGGAATTTCGAAAGGGGTTATGTCACTTGTTAGCGCAGCCGTAGCAGCATGATCATCTAGCTCATTGCCAGGTATCCCAACATGACTGGGTACCCAGCAGAAGAGTAGCTGATAGGCCCTATTAGCTATAGTGCTTGCCAGGCTCCTTGCACGAGCAACTACCAGGTTTTTAGTGGGGTGTATGTTACAAATAGCCTGCAGAGAACTGAGAGAATCTGTGTATATTACTGATGATCTTATGTGATTTTGTAGGATGTAGTTGAGGGCTAAAATTATTCCATACACTTCAGCAGTAAAAATAGACATGGTGCTCTTTAGACGGTGTGAACGTGTAACTATTCCAGTAACCATAGCACATGAAACCCTGGTATTTGTTTTTGATCCATCAGTGTAGAATTCAATATGGCTGCCAAAGGTTTCCTTTAGGTGCTCAAATTCCTGTTTCAATACAATGCTTGGCGTATCACGTTTGTCGAATCTGGTCAGTGATTTATCACATTTTGGATAAGGTTGCCATGGTGAGATTTTTTTGCTGCACTCAAGGATCATTGAGTTATATTCTGAAAAGCAATAGTGCTCAATTTCCTGCGACATGCGCATACTAAATGGCAATACCGCTGAAGGTCTGTTCAAAAAGAGCTGTTTATATTGTGTGTCTTTTATAGCAGGGATCGCCGGGTTTTGTGGGTAGCCTCTAATCCTTAATGCATACGACGTACTCAGGTAGAACCGCCGTCTTTCGAGAGACCACTCATTGGCTTCTACATAAAGGCTCTCGACTGGCGAGGTCCGGAACGCTCCAAGGACCAGTCGCAGTCCCAGGTGATGTACAGGGTCCAACATTTTCAGAGTAGAAGGTCGTGCTGACCCATACACCACACAACCGTAATCAAGTTTTGAAAGGACAGTGGAGACATAGATCCGGTGTAATGTATCGCGATCTGCGCCCCATGATCGGTGTGAGAGTACCTTTAAAATGTTCAAAGACTTAATGCATTTTTTCTTGAGGGTTTTCAGGTGGGCTGAGAAAGACAGTTTTTCGTCGAAAATGAGACCGAGGAATTTGTGTTCAGGTTTCACGCTTATACTTTGGTTGCACATAGAAAGGGTGGGCTCTGGGAACATTCCCCGAACCTTCGAGAAACGAACACAAACTGTCTTGTCGGGAGAGAATTTGAAGCCATTTTCCTGAGACCATCTAACCAGCTTATTTATTGTTAGCTGTAGCTGACGTTCGCACACCGATAAGTTAGAGGAGCAATAAGAAATCTGAATATCGTCGACATACAATGAATACTTGATTGATGTAGGGATAACACTTGCTATAGAGTTCATTTTTACGATGAAACGGGTCACGCTAAGCACGGACCCCTGCGGGACACCATTTTCCTGGATGAATGGACGAGATAGTGTTGTCCCAACTTGTACCCTGAAAGATCTCCCCTGTAGGAAATTGGTAATACATTGGAACATTCTGCCACGTATACCAAGTGCATGCAAGTCTCGAAGGATACCATATCGCCATGCTGTATCGTATGCCTTCTCTAGATCGAAGAAAACAGACATACAGTGCTGTTTCCTGACGAAGGCTTCTCTAATGGTAGTCTCCAAACGCAAAAGTTGGTCGACTGTTGAGCACGCAGCTCTAAAGCCACACTGATATTGATCTAAACAATTATTTTCTTTCAGAAAATACATAAGACGGTTGTTGACCATGCGCTCAAAGGTCTTCCCCAGACAACTTGTCAGCGCTATGGGTCGGTAACTGCACGGATGCGAGGGATCTTTTCCTGGCTTCAGCAGTGGAACTATGATTGCCTCCTTCCAGCCAGAAGGGAGAACACCTTCTAGCCAGACAAAATTAAAGAAATCCAGGAGAGAATTTAATGAAGTTAACGACAGATGTTTAAGCATGGAGTACACTATGCGATCAGGTCCAGGTGCTGAGTTTTTAGGGGATGACAGAGCCCTTTGTAGCTCCGCCATTGAAAAAGGTGAGTTGTAACCACACCTCTCATCTAACCCACTATCAAGTGTTTGCCTTTCAGCAGATGATTTAATCTTTAAGAAATCTCTGCTGTAATGGGATGAACTTGACACTCGTTGGAAATGTTCCCCGAGGGCATTGGCCTGCTCCTCCATACTTTGACACACGGTACCATTTATTTGTAACAGTGGTACACAGAAACTTGTATAGTCGCCCTTTATTTACTTTAGTCTGTCCCATATTATTTTTGATGGAGTTGTAGCATTTAAAGATGATACGAAATTTCTCCAAGATTCTTTCTTTGCTTGCTTTCGCGTCCAACGTGCTTTCGCTCTAGCTCTCCTGAAAGCAATTAGGTTTGTTATTGTGGGGTGTCTTCGAAAGACACCCCACGCTCGGTTTTGTTCTTTGCGTGTGCTTTCACAATTGCTCGTCCACCAAGGCTTGGAGCGCTTGGGGAGTCGGCCGGATGTTTGCGGAATGGACTGTTGAGCGGCATTTATAATGGTATGAGTGATCAACTTATTTGCCTCCTCAACATTCAAACCCTCAAAAGCAGAAGATGGGAAATTGGCTTGTCTTTCAAATATGTCCCAATTTGCCTCTTGTAATTTCCACCGTGGTGGACGTGTTCTTATGTTGTTAGTGTGACCGTGAAATTTAATAATGAGCGGAAAATGGTCGCTACCTCGGGGATTCTGTTCGACTGTCCAGTCAAGAAGCTGAAAAATGGATGGGCTGCATAGTGAGATGTCTATGCAAGAAAAATTTTGTGTCGAAGAGTTCACATAGGTAGGTAGCGCAGTATTCAGAAGACAGAGTGACCCCGAAAGGAGGACCCTCTCCAACATTTTCCCCCGTGCATCTAGTTTTGCACTTCCCCACAAAGGATTGTGGGCATTCAGGTCGCCTAAAATCACAAACGGCTGGGGGAGTTGATTGCATAGATTTTCGAAATCTCTTTGCTCTATTACCACTGATGGGGGCAGGTACAGTGAACAAACCGTGAAAGTCCTGTAGAGGCATACTTCGACTACTACTGCCTCCAAGTCTGTAACGAGTGGAAAGTGTTTTGCAGGTATGCACTGCGGAAGGACTACAGCCACACCACCAGATGCACGTGCGCTGTCTGTGCGGTCCTTCCTGAAAACATTATGGCGACGGAAAGGGTTTAAGTTTTCTTTGTGTAGGTATGTTTCTTGCAGGCAGAAGCAGACAGCTCGGTACTTTTCAAACAGATCGTGTACATCATCAATGTTACTGTAGAGGCCTCGACAATTCCACTGAAGGAATACCTGTCCCATGATTAGAATGGAAATAAGGAAGAGCAAAGGGAGTCTGCACATTGGGCGTTAAGGGGGTGTGACCCTTGGCGGGGGAAGCCTCTGTTTCTCCCTTGACTTGCCTCTACCTCGACCTCCACGTTTTTCTCTTTGCTCCTTCCCTTGCGAAGGAGCTCTCTGGTCCAGTGTACATGGAAGACTTGACGATGATTGCTGTGACATGCGGTCATCATCGTCAAGCTCCATTGAGTGTGTGGCAGTCTGCGATGAGCTCCCAGTTAGCCCATCCCAAACTGAAAGCCCGCCATCAACCTCCGTGGAGATTGTGGAGGCAGCCTGCGGAGGCGAACTCCCCGTAGACTTTTCTTGTGTTTGGGGAGTGTGGAGTGGAGGCCCACAGGTTTGGGTCCCTAGGATACTCTGAGCGATGCCACTCCCCGGCGCACCGCTTCAGAGAAAGATCCTCTTTTCTGAAACTCCATTTGTGTCTTCGCTGCTTTGTATGTCAGCTTCTGTACAGTTTTAATTCTCAAGATTTCTTTCTCGTCGCTAAAGCGTGGGCAACTTCTACAGGGTGTTCCAAATTAAGCTTTCACTAGCACTTTATAAATAGGCGAACCAAAGAAAACTGGTGCTATTTTTTCTGTTCCTTGAGTAGTAAACAGGTGCTGCTAATTATGTAGCACCTGATTCTTACTCAAGGAACAGAAAAAATAGCACCAGTTTTCTTTTGTTCGCCTATTTATAAAGTGCTAGTGAAAGCTTAATTTTGAACACCATGTATATTACATGAAACTAAGTGTCTCAGAATGAAATATCGTAGTGATCGGAAATGTAAGAAGGGTGCGGGATTTGATCCTTGCGTCGCTGAAACCTCGCATCCAGTGAACTGTTGGACTTTCTGTTCGCTTTGGATATCACCAACTCAAAATCAGCATTGCCTCATCGTCGTCCTCACACGGTATGTGGATCGACTTAATTATAATGTCGATTCGATGCTGTGTTGACTGTGTCACGTAACGTCAATTGAAGAAATATTTGTCCGTAGAGGAAGACTTGTTTGTTATTGCATTTCAGTATGTCTGTATCCTTTGCATAACAAAGCGAAGTAGAGTAACAAATCCAATTGTCATCGAAGCTCAACTGTTCCTTTTTTTTTTTTTTTATCAGAGTAGCACTATGCTTTGCTCATGCTTTGAGATGACTATATACTTGAGAGACATCTGTGATCTATCTGTTTTGTCTATCTGATCTATCAAGAAATTTTGCTTGTCCTGTCATGCTTACAGTATCCATGAGGCTACACTCTGATATACCATTAGCGGTACCTATGATATTGTTAATTGCAATAGGATATTCACCTCGGCCAGAGCAACCTCACACTTGCGATCTAATTCCACTGACTGAGCGAGATCCATTCTGTACTTCCATCATTGTGTTACTCAGAAACACATCCCTCGAGCTTCCCCCTGTCCCCCACTCCTTCCTGCTGTCCTCTCTCCCTCTGTCCACATCTGTACGCCGCTCATAGCCACAGTTGCTTCGCGGCGCTAACACGCAATCAAAAAAATAAAAAAACAACCCTCGAGCTGTTTGATAGTAAAGTGACATAGAAATGGTTCGTCATTTTTTATTATTTTTTTTTGTTCTGAAACGAGATTATCGTGGCGAGACTTTAGCAAGAGGGAAGACTACTTGCGGGAAATTTAAAATTCGTCATAGCGTCGTCTCTTGAGGCAAAAGTGAATTCGCCATCTGTTTACACATGTCACAAAAGAAGGGAAATTTAAAATGTTGTATAAGTAGCACATCTATTGAACATGACACAAAAACCTAAAGGGCGCGATATTTAAATTACTCGTGCAGGTAGTCGCATCTGTTGAACAGCAAACGAGCCAATGCTGCTGCGGTAAATTTAATATTTCATAGAAGTGGTGCCAGCCCTTGACGACGAAATCTAACAACTCCGTGGCGCCATCAACGGCGTGGCGGCACAAAACAAAATCAAACAACGTCTACCAGCCACAATTCTATTCTGATTAACCATTCTCCCAAACATGCCGAGCCCATGGCCTACTGGGTCGAAGTGCTCGGCTGACACCTAAAACGACCGAAGTTCGATTCCTAGTTTGTTACATCATTGCTGTCATTATTGTTTACGTAATAATCTTATCAATGATATCATATCAGTAGGATTAACTATGATATAATATTACTGTTTATCTCTGGCAGCGTATCACTGATTAACTACCTTATCCGCTGACATCGCTGATATGAGTGCGGAGGGGCCTGACGTCGACTACTCGGGATCTGGCCAACGAAAAAAATGTGGCTCCTACGAAATGACGCCCCGAATTCGCCATAACACATGCAAAATCACCACATCACTCCGTTCAGTTCAAACCAAATTAATAAAACAGCTTCTTCTGCCTGCTTAAATGTGCCCTTGGCACGTAGCTTTAAAATACCTTCAAGATTCAAGTCATTGTCTTTGGTGAAACCGTAGTTTCAATGAGGTGAATTTTATTCACCAAAGACAATGAGGTGGATCACCAAAGACAATGAGGTGGATCACCAAAGACAATGAGGTGAATTATATTGATTATAATTTAACGGCTTAGTTACCTCTTCTGCTCGTCTCGGCCTCCGTTTCTCTATCTGACGCCATGAGTCTCTTTCTACGAACCATCCTCGGTAGGACTTATGACAGGCGACAATCCTTCCTTGCTCGTTGGAGGAGACCAACTCCTGACTGGGTGCCCGGTCTGATGTCCTTACACTACCGTGAGGTAGTTCTTCACCGTCCTGGTGCCTTTCATCAGCTAAAAGCTAACGTCAGGTCTTTCTACAAAGTACCAGGCTTTCTCTCGGCGTGCGTCGATTTTCTCCACGGTATTCTAGGCCAAGAATGTCCACGTCTTCTCGATGAGGGCATGGACTTTGTCCGGTTCCTCGCCACGAACTACCATAGACACATCAGGGAAGCCGACACCATCGATCTCATAGTCATGATCGTTACTGCGATCGAGGAGTCTGATCCGGCTACCCCAATGCCGAAGGACGTCATTGAGATCCTCTTGCGCTCCGTTCACTGCCTCTAGGACTTCAGTGTTCCACGTCTTGACCTGACTTTGACCCCTGCCTGCCCCTGGACCCCAATGGCTTCGGATTCATTGGCTCCCAATAACTGTTGGCGCTCAACCTCACCTCCCCGTGGTGGGAGCTGATAACGGGCTCGACAGCCACAGCGAGTCCGGCCAACGAGGCTCTGAGCGCCAATCACAGCTGCGTAAAAAGCAAAAGAGAGAAATTTGAAGACAAAACGCAAAGGACAAGGAGCAAAGGAAATCAAAGCAAATGAAATCGAAAATCAAGAAATCCGGAGTCATCGCGCAACCACCGACGTGTTCTGGCCTAGGCAATCAAAGCTGTGCCTTGGTCAGTTCAAGTCGGGGTTCAAAACGGAAATGTCCGACCCGTTATGCCTGCGCAAAAGTTAAAAAGATGTTATGCGCAGGCAAGTCGGGTCATCGGGCAGAAGAAGTAGCCTGCGTCAAAGTCAAAGAATGCAACATCATTGAGATATGAAGACTGGTATGGCTGAACTACGTTAACACGACAACAGATTACACGACAAAGAACAGTTGAAGCGAGTGCATGCAGGTCTCATCGCAAATGATATCCACGAAAAGAAAACAAGAAGAAAAGAAAACAAGAAGAAAAGAACTAGGAGTCCTTCGGAAAACGCACGACACGACTACGACTGTGACAAAGGAAATTGCGAAGAATTGTACCCATTTCGGACATGTGACTCTTTAAGAATACGGTGATACGAATGAGACAACGAAGGGGTAGTCGGAAATGATTGCGCGACAAAGATACAACAGCAGTACACCTCGTGGAAAAGATCGTACTGCCGTCCGTAATGTGACTACAAATGCGACAAAGAAAGAAGAAGAAAAAAGAATGACAAAGAAGATGTCGCACCTATTTGGGACCTGTGAGTCTTTAAGGATGAAATAGCGAAACGATACAACGAAAGCGATACAACTACTGTACACCTCATGGAACAGAACAGAGCAGAGCAATATCGTTCTCATGCCTCCCTCGATAATGTGTCTACAAATGTGACGAAGAATGTCGAACAGGATGTCGCGCCTGTTTCGGACCACAGTGACCACAGTGACAACCGAGGAATTGCCGGAAAGGATTGCGCGAAGCAGACACCCTATGCGAAAGCGATACATCAGCGGTGCACCTCGTGAAACCGGATAGAGCAATATCGTTCTTATGCTTCCCTCGATAATGTGCCTCCAGATATGACAAAGAATGTCGAAGAGTATGTCGCACCTGATTCGGACCTATGAGTCCCTGTAAGAATGAAACTGACGACGTAGCAGTAGGAATGTGACAACCAAGGAACTGCCAGAAATGATTGCGCGAAACAGATACCCAATGCGAAAGCGATACATCAGCGGTGCACCTCGTGGAACCGGACAGTGGAATATCGTTCTAATGCTTCCCTCGATAATGTGTCTACAAATGCGACAAAGAATGTCGAAGAGGATTTCGCACCTGATTCGGACCTATGAGTCCCTGTAAGAATGAAACTGACGATGTGGCAGTAGGAATATGACAACCAAGGAATTGCAAGAAAGGCTTGCGCGAAGCAGATACCCAAAGCGGCCTCAACTCGTTGAACAGATATATTCCCTTGGCCTAATCTGACTACAAATGCGACGAACAATGTGCACGACGAAAGTGACAACGAATGAATTACCGTGATGAATTGCGCGGAACAGACACCCAATGCGCACCCAGCACCACCTTTCCGAGCGAGCTTCCGAACTTCCGAACACCGAACAGAAGAAAAAGATGGCTCCGTACCTTTCTCTTCGACAAGCAACCCAGCAACCGAGGATGCGCATCTACAACGTTGGAATCTCATTGTCCCAGACTATGTGGCCAAGACAGTACACCCATGTATCAAATAAATAGTACTTAACCAAAAGAAGCTTCAGTTATTTTGAATACAATGCATCTATTGTAATGCACATGCACGGTGGGCTCGTAGCACAGCCTCGCCAGGGTTTTAAATTGAAAGAAATTGATGCAACTCAAATGAAATTACGCAATGCGTAAAGAAAACAAAACCGATGAGCCCAAAACAATTTTCGCATTAAATTGCTCGACAGCCACACACTTGATATGCTAACGTAGCATCTCCCCAAGCAGAAGACAACCACTTGACCCAACAAGTACACCCCGCACGTCCCCCTTACCTACCCCCACACTCCATAATTGCGCATTAAATTGAAACCTACACTGCTGCTACACTGCTGCTATACCCCAGCACAGAAAACAGACATTAAGTGGCATTACAACGCCGCCAGACAGCTGACAGCTTGAAAATGTCAGTACAGACGAAGTGCATCCCCACATCCCAGTAAACCACGAATGTACAGGGGATATCCGGGATAGATCCCGAACGTCCCGTAGGTCCAGATATTCCTCGGATACCCACTGTACATCCCGGTAGAGCGTTTTGGAAAATGTGAACGTCGTAATTACGTCTTGTGAGGCAAGATAGACCAAGGGAAAGGGGTGAAGAAAGGTGTTAACGCTGGTGACGGACCCGATGTCCCTGGCTATCTGCCAAACTCAAAAATAAGATTCAGGAATACGGCATTTGGATAACACACAGACAGTTTACTAACACTTTGGTATGATACATACAATGAAAGACAGTAAAGATATACCTAGCAATTTGGGTGATGAAGGGCCGAATGAGCTAAAGCGAGGATCCAACAGACTAACGACGTATGGTGATGAACGTCGTACAATGAAAGAACTCAGAACAGCACGTGGCGCGCGCTTATAAGCATGTAGCGGCGCCACTGCTGGCTTATGACGATGAGCCATACAGAACCCAATTGATACAGTGCAAAACACATGGCTGCCACATGCTGAAAACAGCCACATAACCCAACAAGTACATTGCTGACGCAAGCACACTCCGTAATTGTCGCATTAAATTGAAATTGTAAGGTGTGATGAATGAAATGTAATGAAAAAAGTTTTCTAGATTGTATAGAGTTTGTAACCAAGAACCTAGAACGAGAGCATTAATCCTGAATTAAGCTTCAATAATTTGTGATAGAAACAGATACAAACTGGATAGCAAACTTGAATAGAAACGATATTTTATAGAAACTAGAAACAATATTATGTAATAATTGAAGAGCATATTGTATAGATGCTGTATACAGAAACCATTCACGCTTATATCCATTCTGTATATGGAACCCTAAATATGGTGTGCAGCAATGAGAACGCTGTCATGCGTTTGAAAATATAACTTTATGGTTTCAAAAAATGACTAGCGGTCCACAAAGTCCCACTCCACTCTACTAAAGTCCACTCCAAATCACACACACACACAAAAAAAAAGATACGAATAAACAAATGGGAGGGAAATACTTGGACACGCACAAACTTGTGGCGTGTTTGCAGAGCCGTCTGGGAAGCCGTCTGCGCTTGAGACGCGACCGTAGGAGTGAGGACGGCACATTAGAACGTGCACATACATGTGCAGTAATACATGAATGCATGCATGCATGTATTACTGCACATGTATTACTGTAAATGCCGCCATGACTGCTCTGTATAGGGTCAGGTACCTCGCCAGGGTTTCTGCCTTTTGTACCAGATCCTTGTTTCCAATGGAAATGAAATAAAAGGCATGCATGCATGCCTTTTATTTCATTTCCATTGGATTTCCATTTCCATTTACAGTAAGTAATACAGTAATACAATGTACACAACAGATTCAATAGTAGGTATCGTGGTACATATTATATCATTATCCCTGTTATATTTCTAACACGATAATGTTAACATAAAATAAAATAAAAATAAAATCCACCCTCAGTCATTGATCAGCGATACTGATAAGCAGCTCATTCGTTAACTTTTTTTATAGGCACATGAATCCAAAAAGGCCGCAAAAAGGTGCCTCCAATTATTTGGAAAGTTTGGGACAAGGCACCTAGTGGTCTGTGAGCCATAATTTGTTCTGCTGAATGGAAGGGTAAACGGATACGGATTTCGGAGTGAATATCGGCTTCTTGGAGATTGCACTGATACATTACCTGAGTAAAACGTTGTATATGCATGTGTGCCCAGTGATGCCAATGTGAATAACTGTTGTATTGGTAAAATAGCTAATTGCTCAAAAGTTACTGATACAACATCTGAAGTGTTTAGTGCTTAGTGTTTAGTGCGAGGCTTAGTGCTCGGTTTTGCAGAGCATAAATTCTATTATAGTTACTGGAACTGGTTAGTCCCTACACTAATAGACAATAGTACAGGGAGGGGTAAATTAGGGCGGAATAGAGTGATCTCTTTAACCAGGTATGTAGTAAATCCCTGATGCGGTACAATGCTCCTATTTTCCTGGCAACTTCTGATGTGACACTGCTAACGTGAACATTCCATAATAGATTCTCTTGGAACCAAACACCCAGGAACTTAATGTGAGGTACTCTTTCAATTCGATTCTGATCAATGCATAAATTCAGAGAGTCGTCAGTGATCGGCTTATTCTTTGCTCTGAATACCATGTATTTGGTTTTCTTCACGTTCAACTTCAATCTATTTTTTTCCTAGCCAAACAGATAGTTCATCGAGATACTTGTTTACTACACTATTCAAGTGTAACAAAGAATTGTGACTGAAAAACATGCTAGTGTCATCCGCATAGAGCCCCGTATCGTTTGCGCCGGAAACTGCATGCACTGCAACTGCAACGATGCACTGATATCGTTGATGTAGATAAGGAACAGGGTAGGACCGAGGATCGAGCCCTGGGGAACACCATATTTTATCAACTGCTTTGAGGAATTGTGACCGTGGATTGAAACGTACTGATATCTAGATATCATGTAACTGGAAAATAGGTTATGGGCTATTCCGCGAATACCGCAAAGATTAAATTTGCCCAACAGGATATCATGGCTAATGCTGTCGAAAGCTTTTCTGAGATCTAGAAACAATCCGACTGTGTAAAGATAGTTCTCTCGATGATTTGATCTTTTATTCCCAGTAATGCAGTTTCTATAGATTTTCCCTTTCTGAAAGCCACATTGGGATTCTGTAATTAGTTTATTTTCCTGTAGAAAATAAAGAAAGCCTGTTATTTAAAAGTTTCTCGACTACTTTAGAGAATACAAGTAAAATAGAGATTGGTCTGTAGTTAATTATATCATTTTTATTTCCACCTTTGCTTAAGATGACCACTTTGGCCGTTTTAAGTTGTTCAGGGAAAACTGCTGTTGTGAATACAGTGTTAGCTAAGTGACAGAGAGGATAGGATAATACAGCAGAGGCATGTTTAATTGGGAAAGTACTGAAACCATCCACACCAACCGAAGTTGTTTTTTTTAACAAGGGCAGCATTTTTTCGACCTCGAGCGGCGATGCTGGGCATAAAAAGAATGAGTGTCTTTTGCGGGATTTTTAAGTAGTGATCGAAAGTCTTGTCTAAGGAAGATTGAAGAGGGTTGTCGTACGCCCCAATATTTACCAAATGATTGTTAATCACATCCGCAAGCGCCTGTCCCGAGTAAGTATTTCCGTCTATATTTAGCTCTTTAGGCACTTCAGAAGGGGTAGATGAAAAAGCCAATTTTCTTACTGTACGCCAGACTTTGGCCGTGTCGTAATACTGCCTCTTAGCGTGCTTCAGCCTGTTGCTCACCTCGTTGCGGAACCGTTTGAATTCCTGGAGATCGTCCTTATTTCGAGTTTTGAGAAATTTTCGAAATAACTTGTTTTTCTCTTTTATGTCTCTGAAAAGCAATGGTGTTACCCAAGGTTTACGAGCTTTCTTACTACGTAACCCAGTGGTGCGAACAGGAAACGCCTTATCATAGCATTCAGTTATGAGTGCTTGTAGCATGTGGCAAATAACTTTTGGGTCGTTTTCTGAGTAAAAATAAGCCCAGTCGATACTTGTTAATTTGGCAATAAAGTCGTTCAAGGATTGCTCGTTTATAGTTCTTCTGTTGTGCGGGACAACATGGCTGCGGGACATATGTCTTAAGAGAAGCAGGTTACCGAGTGGGTGTCCAGCCGTCCGAAACTTCGAAAGACAAAAAAAAAAAAACAGAAAACTACGACGGAACGACGAAACCCACGGGAGCTTGTAGGCGCGTTACCATAATGTTGCGTCATATTTCTAGCTAGTGGCTTACTCTGATTGGTCGAAACCATTGCGTGACCGCTCAGGTTAACCAATGGAGTATCTTTGTGTACCATATGTTATTGTTGTTGCTTTTATTTGTTGATGGGTTCGTGCTCCACCCCTACTCCTTTCTGGAAGATCAATACTGGTCCAAACTAGTCAAAACCATGCGGTTTTGGAAAATATTTTCTTGCGACGTGAAGCGACTGGCCGAAGTCATTCTGCGTAGTATGGATAAACACGTTGAGACTCACAAGCATCCGATAAGATCAACACATGTCTCCATTTTAAAGATGTTCACTTTGTGATGAAACATATCATCAGCTGAATTTATAGCGTTCGACAATGGAATAACAGAATTAGACTACTCCTGGGGTAAAATATACTTAACGGCGGTTTTGTACCGCTGCCGTTTCTCTTATATTGCTGCACTCTTGTTCAGTTAAATAAATTGGATTTATGCACCTTTATGCAACCCGATATACAGGATGTCTCACCTAAAGTGATACAATTTTTTAACTGGCTACGTACGCGCATGAAGGATTGTGAGACTTTCGGCAATTACCTTCTGAAAACTTTTGTCACCATTGAGGAAGGCTTTAGATATTTTTTAATCGCGGGAAATTTATTTCTCCAATTGAACTTTGAAAACTGCAAAGCAAACGTCACTTTTTTTTCACGGAAATATGAAACCCTCCTAGGATAACCACGGACCCAACCAAAACTATGCACAGTATCGCAACAAAAATAGTCGTAAAAATTAGGCTTTAGCCCTGCCTGCTTAATTTTCGCAGAGAGGCGCGCGCGAAATCTGCGTCTAGACGAGAGCGTTTCTCCACCTTAATTTGTAATTTGTTAAGACGGTTGTTTTATTTTATTTTTGATAAGTCGGTTGTCGCCAGCATCAAGGTCAAAGCGGGGAAAAGAAAAGTAAAACAAGAGGCGGGAAGACTTCCTCCTCTCCCGAAAGTACCTGCTCTTTTCTTTGCGACACCTGAGCAGGTGGGGCGAATTTTTACTAATTCTTTAAGACCATTTCCATTGCGATACTGTCCGTAGTTTTGGTTGCGTCTGTGGTTATCGGTGGAGGACTTCATGTTTCTGTAAAAAAAAGTGAGGTTCCTTCGACAATTTTGACAGTTCCATTGAAAAAGAAATTTCTCACAATTAAAAATTGTCAAAACCTTTCCTCAATGGTGGCAAAAGTTTCCAGAAGGTAATTGCCGAAAGTCCGACGATCCCCCGGCGAGTACGTCGCCAGACAGAATTTTTTATCACCTTAGCTGAAACACCCTGTATTTCCGGAATCTTCGAAACGCGCGTCCTCCGTTCTCTGCGTCGGCTCTGGTACGAGCCTTCACTCTTTCTCGGAGGCACAGCGCTGGCTCAAATTAACTCAACGCCACAAAAGATAACCAAACATCAATTAGAACCGTAGGCGCCAAGCGCGTGGAAGCCCCCCCCCCCCTGAATTTTTCCAAAGAGGGCCATATGACCCCCCGAGAACTCTACTCAAGATGAAAGATGAAAGGTATGAGGGGTATCCTACAGATCGCAAGATTCATGCGATGGACGTAAAAGTCTTGTAAAAATTTGCTTCATGCCACGGAATTTCAGACATCCCGTCTGACCCCTGTGCATGAAGCATACGCTATGCCTATTGTCGCTATGAGATTCATGGCCCACTTCATTTGGAGAAACTCATATTTTGTGTTGGGTTGTCCTTTACGTGCAGAGTGCACAGTAGTGGATCCAGGATTTCACTCAGGGTTGGGCCCTGACCTTGGATAGTATGCTGCGTACACCGCCTAAGGCCCATTGAAGCGCTATGCAGTGTTAGTCTCGTCGACACATATGTGTCGATAGAAATTGAGGGGGACGAGGGTAGTAATGACTGGACACAGACTGCTGCCAACATAGAACTTGGTGTAAACACGATTTAGTAGCAATTACAGTTAGTTGGCACCTCCACGTTAAGAGGCCATACCAGTCGGGGAGCAACTCCGATTCACGATTTTCCCGATTCTAGATGGCGCCACGCTCGCCGTCCTTATCACGCTGTTCGCCTCCGACTCCCGAAATAATCCCCATTGTGCATGGTTGTCCTCGAAAGTTTGAGACTGCCCGTGCCCTCTGCGTTGTTTGTTGAGTGGTAAAGTGTCGGACTTTGCCGCGAAAGGTCCGCAGTTCGATTCGAGACATTCACGTCTTTTTGCTTGTCTCCTATTGCTACATGAGAACTTTATTTTTATTTTTTTGTTCTTATATATTTATGCTACAATTATTGTTTTCACAAGTCACTAACGCCTGTACTGACTGATTACGGAATGTTTAGTTGCTCTTCGTATTGTTTTACTAGTGCATACTTACTGTATGCCGAGTTGCCGACATACAAGTGTGATCGGATAGTACGGATGCCGGTATCCCGGAGGCTCTCAATTGGATCTACCAGCGGCTATAAATTAGGCTATAAACATTGCCTAGACACATCGCTTACAATGCCACTCTGGAGAATCTAGTGCTCGAAACCGCATTCCTTTCTTTTCTCTTTTTTTTTTGCACTCGCTTACATAATAATAATAATAATAATTTTACTGAAGAAAGCAAGCTACAAATATAATAAAACAGGCCCGTCTAAGCCGAACGGCTTGTAGCACTCGCCCTGAAGCAGCCAGCGGCATACAGTTTGACAGTATATGAACATATAAAGGTACTACAACCTATGATAAAGTTGCCGTAGCGCCTTTTTTTAGTTTGTACTTCGATTCCAAAGAAAAACTGTCGAAGGAGAGCTCAATAAAGTTACGAGGTATATAGCATTGCCTGCGACAAAGTCCATATTTTGTGTGTGAGAAATGCACAACAAAGTTAACCCGCCTGCGTCTAGAAGGGCAGCATTCGCTGATGAGGGGTCCCAAAATGTTTTTACAACATGCAATTTACCTTGATAATAGCTCTATTATCCATGCAAAAATGACATTTTGATATGTATATTTCTGGTAAGTAAGCATTATCAAATATCTGAATTCATTTACAGGGTGTTGGTGCAAAAGACTTTTCAAAATTTCTGTCGTAGAACAGACTTCTTATTATTAGCCGAAAACTTCAGTAACATAGTATTTGAAAGGCTCCTTTCCTCCATGTTCTCCCTTCTTTTTCTTTTACCTTACACCCGCTCAGAAAAATGATGCCAGTCAACAACCCCAGTGACAGGGGACCCCTTTTCTTCTGGTGTACCAGGTTGCAAAACCGTACAGAGGAGGTGAAGGGCGATAAAGGCTTCGGGCCGACACACGGAAACCAAAAAGATATGGGAAGGTCGAGCGGCAAGGCCTCGCAGCGGGAGTCGCGATATTCCCTACACGGTCTTTTTTTTTTTTTGAACGCCAAGAGGAACGACCCGACAAAAAATAAAAGGACACATTGGAGAAAAATAATAACTATAGTCACCTGACAACATAACAGATTCTTGTTTGAGTGTGGCAAAAAAGTACAGTTCGTCCTCCTTATTATGTGGGACAGGATAATATATGCATTCCTTTCTTTTTCAGAAGAATTTCTGAAGCGTAAATTTTTACTCCAGATTTCGTTGTGTCTCCAGTGCAGGGACGGCCCTGCGACCGACCACACGTCCTCACTCCACGGGAGCCAGCGCAAGTGAGTGGAGCGCCTCGCCGCGGCGCTTGCGTGCGCACTGGATCCTAGAGCCTTCTGCGCTGGCGCCACCAGTATTTAGCGGACATCTCCCAGCGGGTGCTCCCTGTTACGGCTTTCCTCTCTGCTCCTTCCACTGCACTGTGCGTGTGCTCCTGTGTGCGTGTGCTCCTGGCGGCAACGGGTGGCTTCTCAGTTTCAGTTTTGCTCCCGTTTCTTTGCGCGTGTTTACTTGAAAACGCTGAATAAAGGCAGTGCACACTGTGCTCGCGTCATCAATACGTGAAAATGTTCAGCTACCACGATTTACAAAATCGTCCCCGTACCCACGCTTCTTGGGAAGTGGAGAATGAATGTTTCAACAAGGAGAGTCCCTGCAACGAGCACGTCATCACTGTTTTTCGCTACGTGATAAACATGGCAGGCTTTGGCAATGTAGGAGAGATCTCTCCGGGGCCGATGGAGGAGATGGTGCATTGGATCTACTCTCATTACAAGAACATCTGTAAAACGGTGCCGGACGGACCCCTTGGAGTGATGAGCGAATTTGTGAGCTCGACCAACGCCATATTCAACTACGTCTCTGCAGACATCGCGGACCTTCTCTGTCGTGCCATTGCTCATATTAAGTACACCCTGCGGAAGCAGCGACATTTGCAAGCATTCTACATTGTGGACTTTGTCACTGATTTATTAAAATACCGTTTGGTTATCGAAATGCAATGCATTAAACAGTCCAAATAACTTTGACGAGACTATGTGTTTTTTCACTGAAACACTGACATTTCTTGAGTTGGTCGATAGATGCCTACACCCTCCCTGACGTGCCTGAACAGCAACTGTGTGGGGAATCTTCATCGCAGCGTCGTCACTGCGCGGGTCATGGCACCACAATATCAGATTGGTCATTCTTTTCATGCACCCATTCCGCTACCACACCACGACAATAACCCGTGCTTCTCCAGTCCGAAAAAGAGAAAGCATATCTCGCCCAGAATTTTTATTCTCGATTGTATGTGCATGCACGAAGGCCTTGCTCTTTGTTCCACAGTCCTGATGACGATGCTGTCAGGCTCTCTACCGGGTTATCCGATGTTGCACAAAGACGGAGTACTATCGTAATGCAATACTCATCAAAACACCATCACAGCCTACCGCATTCGCAACTTCCGTAAGGGAAGGAGTGTACGGCATCCATCAGCTAGGTTCCATCCACATCCATCCACATGGTTTTGTACAGAAGACTCTCGCATTTCGTGGTCACAGCATCCCTCAACGCGAAGTTTCTGTGCAGTAAGGTTCACAAAAAATTGTCATGGCGGAACGAGAGGATGCTGTGAATACGTTTTATTTTCATCCCCAACCTCACGTACAGAGCGAGCAATGCATAATGAGCGACGTAGCGTTCCTTGTTGCAGCACATCAGCAAGAGCTTACTATTGGAGGGGCGTGGGTGTGGTCGTGATGCGACACCTTCCGCATATGTCGGTTAAATTCGACTCCATAAAAGTCGCAGTGCGTTGCGCTCGTGTGTCAAAAGTGGTCTTCCATACTCAAGACCAACGGCCTGAGACAGCGGTTCAACCTATCGATTTGATCTCTAAATTGCTTGAGCGAGAGCAAGCATTTTTCTGCCGCATTGGGTCCCATGTCTCCATCGCTAATACCGCGAAATAGGAATAGGGATGCATTTACTGTGTCTTGGGGCAGGATACGCTTTCCCCTGCTTTTGGCATTTCCAGAATCACATCGTTTACGTCTCGACACAGACGTTCGTACTGCTGCAATGCCTCTCCCGTCCCATAACCGCTCGTGCATTTCTCGCAATAAAAGTAGTCACTTCGTTCTATGAAAGTGCAAACATTTTTAAGTAGATATCGAACTCGTCTGCTCATCCAACACATAGATGTACATAGAGATTTTGTTTTTCTCTCCCACGGGGTAATGTCTTCGTAAGTGACTGGGAAGCAGGCTGGCCCATATGTTACACACGTCTCCGGATACGAAGGATTCATGTATTTGCAGTATCTGGCATAACTGTATAGTTTGTTCCTCAATGGATGCAAGAGTGCCAGCACGATATACTTGAAACACTCGTTTTCGTGATTCGGTGGGAGCTTGACGTTTGTGAGTGTCGTTGTTTCTGTTTTCAACATTTCTGGAAGCTCGATCGTGCACCCAATCTACTTCAGTCTCAAACGCGTTAGTTTTAAGTCGATACATTGGACGTCATTCGAGGTGAAACCAGACCCTTCTCTGGCATAGCTTTCTACGTGGTGCGAGGATTCTGCGACGGCAGCCTTTATCGCGCTTTCGATTTGTTGGAGGTTATAAACCAGTCTCGTGTGAAGGTTCACGTGAAGGACATGAGAAGTCAACCCGTCGACCCCGTCCTTAAGCATGAGCGCTTGCGAGCACAGACGAAATTTGAAAGGCATGGGATATGCTTCCATTCGCAAATCGTCGACATTGTCGTTGTGCGGGGAACAGAGGTTTAGATATTGAAAGCCTTGCTGTGGGGTGTCCCACGAGTTGAATGTACCAAGCTGAGTTTAAAAGTTCGTATCGTAGGGGTGTCGCTGAAAGGATGGGAGCCCAGGCGAAAATTTGAGATTGGAAGTCAACTGGTACCAGTTCGTCCCCTATTCGCACCAACTGGTGATGAACTGGAACCAACTGGTACCAAACTGGTTGCAACTGGAAAGTGAACTGGTACCAGTTCAAGCTGGGGTGGTGGCAACTGGGCACTTTGTGGTACCAGTTCAAGCTGGACTGGTAGCAACTGGGAAGTGAACAGGTACCAGTTCAAGCTGGGCTGGTGGTAACTGGAAAGTGAACTGGTACCAGTTCAAGCTGGGCTGGTGGGAAGTGGGCACTGTGAGCAAACAGTTCAAGCTGGGCTGGTGGCAACTGGAAAGTGAACTGGTACCAGTTCAAGCTGGGGTGGGGCAACTGGGCACTTTGTGGTACCAGTTCAAGCTGGACTGGTAGCAACTGGGAAGTGAACAGGTACCAGTCCAAGCTGGGCTGGTGGTAACTGGAAAGTGAACTGGTACCAGTTCAAGCTGGACTGCAAGCAACTCGAAGTGAGGTGGTGCCAGTTCGAACTGGACCAGTTTACATATTTGGGGGGAAGTTTCGGTTTCAGTGCCAGGACAGGTTAATATGAAGATTGCAAGACAAAGTTATAAAAACGATCACAAAGTAACTTTATTAGTAGAAGTAACCATATTTCAATTTTTGGTAAAGTTCGTTAGAGGAACGTTTTTAACTCTTATATTTGTATTTTGTGCGTTCCTGCTCCCGAATGAATGATGCGTTTACTGTGCAACGGTCGCTTGCTTAGCAGCGTGCGTGTACAGCGATTTTTGCCCGTTATGTTCTTAGCGTGATGTGTGGCATAGGCGTTGGTTTTGGAATCTAAAGGATTTGTCTGCAAGTTACGACAGTGCGACAGTACAATGAGCGCCAGCGGCCGGGCGGGTGGGTGTTATACGATTACAGCTCGACTACAACTATGGAGACCGCTTTATATCGTGAGTACTATGCTTAAGTGTTTTTCCCTTGTGCACCATTTAGAAATATTACTTTCACTAGAACCTCTTCTCTTTGTTCCGCGTCACATTCGTGGCACCTGCAAGTGCATGCCATTTTAGAGTAACATCCGGTTTATGTTAACGTTACCAGACTTTTTTCATTCATATTTTTGTTTTGTTTTTTTTTTTTTCGTTCATTCTCGTGTTTTAGATCCTTCACACCACGGATGTTGTCGAACTAGCGTAGTGCGCGAGAGTAGCACTCATTGCCCCCGGTTACGGTTTCACTAAAAACAATGAGGTGAATTTTATTCACCAAAGACAATGAGGTGAATCACCAAAGACAATGAGGTGGATCACCAAAGACAATGAGGTGAATCACCAAAGACAATGAGGTGAATCACCAAAGACAATGAGGTGAATTTAATTGATTATAATTTAACGCCTCAGTTACCTCTTCTGCTCGTCTCGGCCTCATTTTCTCTATCTGACGCCATGAGTTTATTTTTGCGAACCATCCTCGCTAGGACATATGATGCCCGGCAATCATTACTTGCTCGATGGAGGAGGCCGACCCCTGACTGGGTTCCAGGCCTCATGGAGTTACACTACCGTGAGGCAGTACTTCATCACCCGGGAGCTTTTGACCAACTTAAAGCTAATGTCAAGGCTTTTTACAACGTCCCCGGGTTCCTCACAGCGTGCATAGATTTCTTACACGGTATTTTGGGCCAAGAATGCCCACAACTCCTTGACGAGGGCCTGGATTTTATCCGGTTCCTAGCGATTAACTACCACAGACACATGCGGGAAGCCGACACCATCTTCACCATCGTGATGATCGTTACTGCGATCGAGGAGTCCGACCTGTCTACCCCGATGCCGAAGGACGTCATCGAGATCCTCTTGCGTTCCATCCATTGCCTGTAGGACATCCAGTCTCCCACATCTCGACCTGACTTTGACCTCACGCCTGCCCCTGGACCCTTATGACTTCGGATTCATTGGCTCCCAATAACTGTTGGCGCTCAACCTCACCTCCCCGTGGTGGGAGCTGGTAACGGGCTCGACAGCCACAGCGAGTCCGGCCAACGAGGCTCTGAGCGCCAATAACAGCAGCGTAAAAAGCAAAAAAGAGAAGTTTGAAGACCAAACGCACAGGACATGGACAAGGACAAGGAGCAAAAAATAAAAAATAAAAGCGAATAAAATTGAAAATGAAATCCGGAGCCATCGCGCAACCACCGACGTGTTCTGGCCTAGGCAATCAAAGCTGTGCCTTGGTCAGTTCATGTCGGGGCTCAAAACAAAAATGTCCCACCCGTTATGCCTGCGCAAAAGTTAAAAAGAAAAGATGTTATGCGCAGGCACATCGGGTCATCGGGCAGAAGAAGTTGCCTGCGTCGAAGTCAAAGAATGCAACATCATTGTGAGAAATACTGGTGAGAGACTGGTAAGGCTCAACTACACTTACACGACAACTGATTACAAGACAAAGGATGACAACAACAGCTGAAGCGACTGCATGAAGGTCTCATAGCAAATGATGTCCTCGTAAAGAAAACGAGACGAAAAGAGCTAGGAGTCCTTCGGAAAACGCACGACAGGACTACGACTGTGACAAAGGAAATTGCGAAAAATTGCACACAGAGACAATGACGGGATAGTCGGAAATCATTGAGTGACCACGATACAACAGCAGTACACCCCCGTGGAACCGTACCAGGAAAGATCGTACTTCCCTCAGTAATGCGACTAGAAATGCGGCAAAAAGAATGGCAAAGAACCGGATGAGCAGTGTCGTTCTCATGACAAATGTGACAAAGAATGTCGCAGAAGATGTCGCACCTCTTTCGGACTCTCTCTAAGAATGAAACTGACGATGTGGCGGTAAAAATGTGAGAGCCAAGGAATTGCCGGAAAGGATTTCGCCAAATAGATATCCAATGCGAAAGCGATACATCAACGGAACACCTCGTGGAACCTGACTGAGCAATATCGTTCTCATGCTACCCACGATAATGTGTCTACAAATGTGACAAAGAATGTCGCAGAGGATGTCGCACCTGTTTCGGACCTATGGCTCTCTCTGAGAATGAAACTGACGATGTCGCGGTAGGAATATGACAACCAAGGAATTGCCAGAAAGGATTGCGCGAAACAGATATCCAATGCGAAAGCGATGCACCAACGGAACAGCTCGTGGAACCGGATCAATAATGTGCCTACAAGTTTGACAAAGAATGTCGCAGAGGATGTCGCACCTGTTTCGGACCTATGGCTCTCTCTGAGAATGAAACTGACGATGTTGTGGTACGAATGTGACAACCAAGGAATTGCCAGAAAGCATTGCGCGAAACAGATTTCCAATGCGAAAGCGATGCACCAACAGAACACCCCGTGGAACCGGACTGAGCAATATCGTTCTCATGCCTCCTTCCATAATATGTCTGCAAATGTGACAAAGAATGTCGCACCTGTTTCGGACCTGTGACTCTCTATAAGAACGAAACTGGCGACGTGGCGGTAGGAATGTGGACAACCAAGAAAAGAAAAGAAAAGACGAAAAGAAAAGATGTTATGCGCAGGCAAAACGGGTCATCGGGCAGAAGAAGCTGCCTGCGTCGAAGTCAAAGGATGCAACATCATTGACATAAGAAGACTACTCTTACACGACAACAGAAAATATTGCGCGAAACAGATACCCGAAGCGGCGTCATCTTGTTGAATAGCAATATGTGACTGTCTACAAATGCGACGAAGAATGTGTAGAAGACAACGAAAGTGACAACGAAGGAATTGCCGGGATGGATTGCGCCAAACGATGCGCACCGAGGAGTACCTTTCCTAGCGAGCTTCCGAACTTCGACCGAACAGAAGAAAAATATGCCTCTCTGGATCGAGGATGCGCTAATGCAATCTAATTGGCCCAGACTGTGTGACCCAGACATACACCCATGTATCAGTGATTTGTGCCAAATAAATATTTGTTAACCAAAAGAAGATTGAAAGAAATTGATGCAATTCAAATGTTGTAATGCAACGATGACCCCGAAATAATTTTCGCATTAAATTGCTCATTGCGCGACAGTGCTCATTGCTGACCCACATGCTATAATTGTCGCATTAAATTGAAACTGTAACGTGAAGCATATGTTCATTACAGTGCTCCTTCAACTACCGCAGAGAAAACGCCAAGCAGAAAACAGTTACATGATCCAACAAATACGCTGCTGACCTAGTAACCCCCCCCCCCCCAAAAAAAAACACAAACAGAAAAGAGCCATTAAGTGCGAAAATACTCCAAAAGCCGGGAGATGGCATAATGAAAGAAAGAGAGGACTCCGACTTAACCAACTAAACAATAAACTTTAAGCAGACGTTTCGCCTGTCATACGACGGGCGTCATCAGTGCAAGACTGATGCTGCGCACATCGTCCCTTTGGCGCATGACCCAACTGGTAAAGCGGAACGCTTTTTGGTGGACCACCTCCGTGAGTTAAAGAAGTAGGGCCACCTAGATGATGCTATCTACTGACGCCTATTCTCATCGGACGACGCTACTCCCAGAATTTACGGCCTACCCAAGATACACAAGCCCGGGTGTCATCGGAGACCGATTGTCTCGTTCATCGGGTCGCCGACGTACAACCTGTCCAAGTATTTAGTAGAACTTGTGACTCCAGTTACCAGCAACAACAACCTCACGTTGCGCAACTCGAAGGACTTTGTCGAGCTGGTCCGGACGCAAGCCTCCAGCAATAACGATGTCATGGTGTCATTTGATGTGGTGTCACTGTTCACCAACGTTCCGAAGAATCTCGCGGTACAAGTGGCGGAGGCAGACTAGGGAAGGACAGCACCCCGCCATCACGAACGTCACTCACAGTTGAGGAGGTAGTTATACTCCTGAGATTCTGCCTCAATCAAACTCATGTCACCTGCGGCGGCAAGTCTTATCATCAAATCGAAGCATGCCCTATGGGAAGCCCTGTGTCAATGACGCTGGCAAACTTGGTCATGGCGCACATCGAAGAGACGGCCATGGGACGGTTCTCCTGCCCAGTTACGTTCTACTGCCGCTACGTAGATGACACGTTCGTCATCCTAGACAGGAACCACGTCGATGAATTCCACTCGGTTCTCAGCTCCATTGAATCATCGATTCGATCAATTTCACGTATGAAGTTGAGCAGGGCAGCAAACTTCCTTTCTTTGATGTATGTGTATGCAGGGACAGCACGGGGAGCATCCATCCGTCTACAGAAAGTCCTGTGATACCGGCACTTTCCTAAGTTTTGGCTCACATCACCCCACGGAACACAAGCGAAGTGTGGTGCGAACTTTATTGCACCGTTCAGAGCAATTGTCATCTTGCAGCGAGTTACGGGCTTGTGAAGATGCGACGATCACCGCTTCCCTGGACAAGCGAGGCTACCCACACAGGTTTATTGAGGACACCCGGAAACGTATGCAGCTACATAAACCGCAAGATGAGAAACCGCTCCCGCCTGACCCGGGTCACAATTCCATACGCCAAAGGCGTTTCGGAATCTATCGGCCGGGCGTTACTTCCATTGAAAATCTGGACGACTTTCCGACCGCACGTTAAACTGCGCAGCCTCATCTCCAAGCCGAAGGACACTGTCGCCCCAGAAGACCAGTCTGGCGTGGTGTACAAGCTACAATGTCTAGGCTGTGACACGTGCTATATTGGCGAGACAGGCCGGAAAAGAAGGACCCGCATAAAAGAACACAAGAGCGACGTCCGGAACGCAACACATGCCACACGGCTTAGGAGGAGGAGGAGGAGGAGTGTCGTTGGGAGGAACCCGAGAGGTCTGCCTGCCTGATTAGGCGGCATGTTTCTCGGGAAGGGAAAGGTGGTGGAGAGGAGGAGAGGAAAGGGTGAAGTGGAAGACCGAGCGGAATCCACTCGGGGGGAGGATAGCTGCGTCCATGGGCCGACTTCAGGGGAACTGTGCCGGCATACGCCTATTACACATCTCAGGGAAACCCAGGAAAAACCCCAGACGGCACAGCCGGCCCGCGGATTCGAACCGCGGACCTCCCAGTCTCCAAGCGCACGCGTTACCGCTGCGCCACCGGAGCTGGTCACCACACGGCTTAAAACCGAACTCTGCGAGCATTTTCGGAACACGGGGCATTGTTTCGACTACAATAACGCGGTGACCTTGGCATGCGAGCAAAGACTGGGACCGTGGAAGCTCCTGGAATCTTGGCACATACGCGCTGATCCCTCGCATTGTAACAAAAATCGTGCCCCCTTCCCGAACAATACTGTCATCTCCTTAAGTAGCAACTGGTTGTCGGCTCTCCCGCTCAGTCTTGCACTGATGATGCCCGTCGTATGACAGGGGAAACGTCTGCTTAAAGTTTGTTGTTTGTTTACGTTAAGTCGGAGTCCTCTCTTTCTTTCTTTAAGCCATTAAGTGGCATTACAACGCTACCAGATATAGACAGATTAAAAATGCCACTACAGACGAAATGCATTGCTAGCAGAAAACATCCCACTCAAAAGTAACTAAGTGACAGTTACAGGTACTGAGCTTAAGAAGTAAATAAGTTTCGCCTTTGTGGATTACTTCATGTTTCTCTAAAAAGAAGTGAGGTTCCCTCGGCATTTTTCAAAGTTAAATTGAAACAAAATAGTTCAAAAGCTTCCAAAAGGTAATTGCTATATGTGTGGATGCATACTAAATTTATTTTTATGCCCATGCTGTACCTTCCTAGTCCATATACACACGAATGACAGTGTATATATGTGAAGTGGTAAAAAACAATGCTATACTCTACCATAACTTTAACTTTGAAAAAAAAAACGACGAAGTGCTCGCGCCAAGCGGACGTGTGTCTATCTAGAGTCACTAAATAAGCTACGCTAAATAAGCTAAGCTAAATAAGCGTAGCTTATTTAGTGACTCTATGTCTATCGAGCTACGGAATTTTCTGCAACGATTCTTACGAAAGGCAAGCTTTGCACCTCAATCCATCACACCGAGTCACACCTGGGGCCCCTTCGCTCGGGCTTCGGGCTCGGGTCGCTACAGCAGCAATGGACGACCAACACTCCCAGCATACAACATGAATTGAGCCGCCTGACAGAAGTGCTGCTCACCCTAGGCACTCTGAACCCCCCACAAAACGGCCTCGTGATGAAAATGATGAGTTCAAGAGGCAGAATCCTAATCACGAGGACCCGAACCTGGATTCTGAAGATACAGTAGTGAACTTTGAAATCGACGACGACCCAACACCGTTCCAGGTGGTTTCATACAAGAAGAACCGTCTCACGGACATTCCTGTGGTCTTTAAACCAAAAGACCCAGCCTAGTCGTTCTGGGATGTAGACCCCAATACGATTGCAACAGACATCATGAAAGGAACTCAGGAGAAAATCATTTCTCACAGAATTAACAAAGATGGACGTTTAGTTATTAATGTCGCATCTGAAGCCTCAGCCACAAGCTTGCTCCAAATTGACAAAGTCGCCACTGTCGCAGTCGAAACGTTTGTGCCATCATCATATCTTCAGACTATGGGAAGAACATGTAAAGTCCCCATTCAGTACTCTGAAGAGCGACTAAAAGCTTATCTGAGCTCTTACGGCATCATAACCGTGAAGCGAGAAGTCGTATTCATCCGAGCTGACGACGGCACATCTAGCCCTCTGGAAAAAGACAGCGTAATCCTTACGTTCCAACCAGGACAACCCCTTCCAGCGGAAGTAAGGCTGGGTTTCACCAGTTATGCGGTAAATGAATACGTGACCACCCCCAACCCAATGTTTCCGCTGCCAACGTTTTGGACACATTGCTCGGCACTGCAGGAATGAAGAACGGTGCAAGATCTGTTCGGGGTCGCATGATTATAAGGTATGCTCTGCGAGGCGAGACCGAAGTGCGCATTGCGGTCTCGCACATACAGCAACCAACGGCGCATGCCGAATAGCTAAAGCGGCTGCCGCCGCGCAGGTGCAAAGAGTGACTCTCGGTCGCTTTAACACTAGCAAATTGGCTCCACCGAACCCAGAATTCGTGAGGGCCGTCGAGCAAGATGTTCTCCAGCCCACAACCTCGAAACCACCAAAAGCAAAACTTAACGAAGAAGCAAGTATCAGCAAAGTCGAAGGGATCTAACACATATGCCAATGTAGCTGCCTCTAAATCTCACGTAAACTTGAAACATCTCGAAGAGTCCTTACCTGAGCCCTCCGACAGGAAGACCACTTCAGCGTACAATACCAGGTCGAAAGAGTCCTTACGTCGGGCTCCTAGACAAACCGCAAAAGATAATTGTAGCAGATCGTCACCAGAAGTACTAGATATTATCGTGCCCTTGCTGTTTGCTGTCTTACGCGCAATTCTACGAGACCACCCGACCTCCGGGGATCTTCCAGAGGTACAAGCTATACTAGCAATGGAGGCAGTCCTACATCAGGATCACCTGCGTCGGCGGCTGAATGAACCTCCACACGACTAAAGCAATCAAGTCTGCTACTATTTTTCAATGGAATTGTAACAGTTTACAGCAGAAAATGGGAGATTTTCGTAACTTCATTTTCCGTCATCGTTTCCCAATATTGGCCTTGGGTGACCCTAGAGTCGATGACGCCTTCAAACTGTCATGCTACGAGGTGCACTTCTCCCGTCGACCCAATAGCCAGAGTAGAGGCATATTGTGCGTGCGAAAGGACATACCGTGTGCCCTCATACGAGTGTCGACAAATGAAAATTTCGAATACGTCGCGTGCCGCGTTCGACTCAAGAGCACCTACATTACTGTGACCAGTGCGTATGTAGCGTCGAACGTAAGGGTTACCGAGGAACAGATCAGAGGCCTACTTGCTGGCGTTCCTGCACCGGTCATTGTCTGCGGGGATATGAACGCCCACAGTGTATTGTCGGGCAGCCAGCACACTGACGCTCGTGGGCGAATATTTGAAAGTGTAGTGACTGACCTTGACCTCACTGTTCTCAACGACGGGTCATCAACGTTTTTTTCGCGGCCTGCGTTGCAACAGCTGTATAGATGTCACCCTATGCTCCACTGAAATTGCTCATCGTATTGAGTGGGGCACGCATACTGACTCATTGGGGTGTGAAGATATGCCTGTGCTCATTGAGCACCGTCCTTCAGGGTACTGAAAAAACGGCGACGCGTGAATGTAACGGACTGGTCGCGTTATCCAACCAGGTCCAATCAGCACGTGACATCGGCCGCGCCACTACAGATACAGCTGAAGATTTTGCAGCTGCGGTGAAAAAAACCGCGGAATCTGCATCGAAAGCTATCACGGTTCCCAATACCTACACACGCGTAGATGCGGAATACGAAAGGCTTCGTGCGATTCGACGTAGAGCGGAAAGGAGATTCCGACGATCCGGAAACCCAGACGACTATCGGGAATCATGCCGGCTGCAGCGTATAATACGGCGTCAACTACAAAGATTATCTCGGCAACAGTGGCGGCCTTTCTGTTCCACACTTTCGCCATTCACACCCATGACGCGTGTATGGCAGGTAGTCCGGTCGCTTGGGGCAGCAAACTCGCAATCTTACCCTTTCCGGGCTCTGGCTATTCATCACGATACTGATGAGAGGTCTACCGCAAATGAATTTTGCAAACTGTTTACTAGGCCATCTCTATCATCCACGACAACTGCATATCCATGTATCAGTGGGAAATGCCAAACAGACTACCGTGTTAACCGATAACGCGCGGTGTGCGGCCTTGGATGCTGATTTCAGCCTAGCAGAACTTGACGCCGCTTCAAGTTCAAGAAGATGCAAATCGTCGCCAGGTCCCGACGGCGTTACCTACAAGCATATTGGTAGCCTACACATCAACGCTCAGAAGACTTTATTATGTCTAATCAATAAGAGCTGGAATGAGGGCAAACTTCCTGCGATATGGAAAATATCCAGAGTAGTGTCCTTGCTGAAACCGGGGAAATCTCCCAGGGATATGGCATCCTTCAGGCCAATTAGCTTGTCGAGCTGCGTGTGTAAGGTAATGGAAAAGATGGTGCTAAGTCGAGTGGAATGGGTCATCGAGGCACAAAAGCTGCTTCCAGAATGCATGTCTGGCTTCCGAAAGGGCAGGTGCACTATGGACAGCGTACTAGACCTGGTGACCTTCGTAGAACATGAACGCGCGCAAGGTCGCACGACAGCGGCGGCATTTTTAGACATCAAAAGGGCGTACGACACGGTCAGTTACAGCCACGTCCTATATGATCTGTATAGCCTAGGAATACAAGGTTGGTCTCTACGGTGGATAGCAGACTACCTTGGAGGAAGGTCAGTGTATGTGCAAACCGAAGACGGGAATAGTGACAGTCATGGCCTATCAAGCGGGGTGCCACAGGGCGGCGTGTTGAGTCCCCTGCTGTTCAACGTGGTCATGGCGAACCTACCGCAACGGTTGCCGAAGAACGTGCACATTAGTATGTACGCCGACGACATCTGTTTATGGTGCTCTGGTGTGCAGATGCCCGCATTGCGGCAGCGCCTTCAAGATGCCTTAGATTGCACGGTCTCCTTCTTAACGGAGAGGGGCATGGACATATCAGTCGAGAAAACTGTATTTCTTCCATTCAGTCGAAAGAAAATGAAGACTTTTCAATTGAAGCTTGACGGCCAGCCAGTAAGGAGAGTGTCTCATCACCGGTTTTTGGGAGTAATAATCGACTCTCAGCTCTCGTGGGCTGCGCACATTAAACACCTCAGGGAAAGAACTGACGCACGCATCAACATCCTACGGCGCATCAGCGCCTCCCGCTGGGGAATGTCGACAGCGTCTCTTCTCGCCGTACATAAGGCACTTATTCGGCAGATGATGGCCTACCATTTGCCCGTACTGCATGGAATAAGCGACACGTCAGAGAGGACACTGCAAAGCGTACCATCGAAAAGCTTAAAAGTCTGCCTCGGTGTACCTTGTGCAACGTCAAATATCCTAACTACAGTAGAAGCCAGAGAACTTCCATTAGATGTACTAAGGCCGCAGGAAACAGTGCGGCACTACGTTCGTCTATGCACGCGGCATCACAAACACCCCCTTGCAAGGAAGGTGGCACGTCGAAATTCGCAATTCATCAACGTGATAGCTCCATATCGCAGTACTTTACCAAAACCACAGTTGACATTAACGGCGGTCGATCCTCCGTGAACACTGCAACTTCCTCGTATCGCGCTGACTGTTCCTGGCGTATATCACCAAAAAGCTTCACTACCATCTCCAGTGTTGAAACAGTACTGTCTGTCTCTGATGGAGAGCCATCGTGCTAGGACCGCAATTTTCACAGACGGGTCGACGTCAACGTCTCGGTCTTCATCAGCGTTTGTTGTACCACAGCATAGTAGAGAAGGAATGGCAAGGCTTTCCCACAGAACATCGTCGACAGCTGCGGAATTGGTAGCCATGCAGCTTGCAATGCAGTATGTGGCCGCACGCCAGGAGCCTGCGCAATGGGTCATATAATGCGACTCAAAGGCCGGCCTCCAAGCCATAACATCATTCTTGGGAAGTGGCTGTATGGCTCCAATAGTACGGGACATTCTCATCGCATACAAGAAAGCAGTAGACACTGGCCACGACATACTGCTTCAGTGGATTCCTGGACATGTTGGCATACGTCGATTTGCCTGCGCATAACATCTTTTTAACTTTTGCGCCGGTATAACGGGTGGGACATTTTTGTTTTGAGCCCCGACTTGGACTGACCAAGGCACAGCTTTGATTGCCTTGGCCAGAACACGTCGGTGGTTGCGCGATGACTCCGGATTTCTTGATTTTCAATTTTATTTGCTCTCATTTTCTTTGCTCCTTGTCCTTGTCCTTGTCCTGTGCGTTTGCTCTTCAAAATGTTCTGTTTTGCTTTTTACGCTGCAGTGATTGGCGCTTAGAGCCTCGTTGGCCGGACTCGTTTTGGCTGTCGAGCCCGTTACCAGTTCCCACCACCAGGTGATAAAGGAGAGCCTCACGTAGATGTAATGACATCAGGCCTGGAACCCACTCAGGAGTTCCAGCCTGACCCCAAGTTCTTCAGCCTGAAATGTAGCTCTCAGTTATTGAGTTACTTAAACAAAATGAACGGGTTACTTCCAAGTTACTTCGGGCACAGAATGGAATTACGCAGGTGCAGCGCGCGTGAGCAGTTGAGTTAGACCTTGAATTGCCTGCGGAGTACTGCAACACGCTTAGGTCATTTTCATTTATGTCCAACAATAGACCTCTCAGTGTTTGTAAACAAATGACGTCATAGTGTTCGACAAAAGCAAAATTCGGTAGAATTGAACTACGCTCAAAGGTAGAGGTAAACAAGATTGCGCTCGAAAGCCACGGTCTTGAGAGGATTACGATATGGTCCCTTAAAGGGACGCGACCCTCGGTCCTACTTTTCTTTCAGTGGGAGGCAGCGAACAAGTGCTCGTCCGTGGAATCCAGCCCTCTCGTTCTGATTTGTTTCGGTTTCAGTCTGTCTACCAATGTCATGACGACGTTTCTCTGGTAGAGGTCACTCCAACGCTTTCCATCTTACTCCCTGTGGGCGCACAATGGTTCAGCTTCATTTCAATGGCAGCGGTTTTTACTTCCTGAATAAAATGCTGACATTCATTGAATATTGTCACGAAGCGAAATGGGTCGGCGAGTCGTCGAATAAACAGCGAACGGTTTATTAGACTACTTGGTAGCAAAACACAAGAGTGATAGCTCTCTGAACACAAGTGAGTCCAAAGAATGAATGCTCCAGCTTGGAGAGCACAAGCATTTAAGCGTCGCGCCGAAAAGTCTAGAAACAGCACGTGCGTTTGCCAGAGAGCAGGCGATGTGTCTGGAAGCTTCTTGCTTCTTCTTCAGCATGCGCCGGGATGAGATGTACCGTTTCGTGCCTGCCCTGGAAGTTTCGCGATGATGATTCGTGGCATTGCCCCCTCCGTAGACGGGGCATCGTCTCGATGCCGTTTCTTCTCCTCCTTTTTTTTCATGTTGTTTCCTTCCAGCCAGTCTTCAGCGCTACCTGCTGTAGTACGGCTTGAGTCGAACGACGTGAACTATTTCAGTCCTCGGGGGTCGTCGAGAGGGAACGCTGCCCTCAGGTACGACTTCGTAATCCAGGTCTCCAATGCGTCGAAGTACTTTGTAGGGACCGAAGTACCGCTTCAGTAGCTTCTCGCTCAGGCCTCGTCGTCGAATCGGCGTCCAAACCCATACCAAGTCGCCTGGACTGAAGCGTACGTCTCGTCGGCGCAAATTGTATCTTCTTTCATCGACGCGTTGTTGTTGACCAATCCGTAGTCTGGCCAGCTGGCGGGCTTCTTCTGCTCGCTGTGTGAAGTCCAGAGCGTCGTTTTCCACATCACTGGGTTCGTGGGGCAGCATCGCGTCCAGCATAGTCGATGCGTCATGGCCGTGTGCAAGGCGGAACGGTGTGAATCCCGTTGTTTCCTGGACAGCCGTGTTATAGGCGAACGTGACGTAAGGCAGTATTTCGTCCCATGTCTTGTGCTCGACGTCGACGTACATCGAAATCATGTCGGCAAGGGTTTTGTTTAGGCGTTCGGTGAGCCCGTTCGTCTGCGGATGGTACGCCGTTGTCCTCCGGTGAGCGGTGTGGCTGAGTCGAAGGATTTCTTGTGTTAGCCTGCTTGTAAATGCCATTCCCCTATCGGTGATTAAGGCGGTCGGAGCTCCGTACCGTAGTACGATGTTCTCGATGAAGAACTTCGCCACTTCTGTTGCTGTGCCCTGTGGAAGTGCCTTAGTCTCAGCATAGCGTGTCAGGTAGTCGGTGGCGACGATTATCCAACGATTTCCGGAAGACGAACGTGGGAAGGGCCCGAGTAGATCCATCCCAATCTGCTCGAACGGCGCCGACGGCGGTGCGATCGGCTGAAGGTACTCAAAAGGTCGTACCGGCGGCGTTTTTCGTCGTTGGCATTCCCGGCACGTCCTTACGTAGTGGTGTACGGTCTTGGCCAGTTTTGGCCAGTAGTACTTTTCCCTTACACGGGCCAGTGTCCGGCTGTATCCTAAATGACCTGATGACGGTTCGTCGTGGCAGTATTCAAGAATCTCGATGCGCATGTCCCCAGGCACAACGAGAAGCCACGTAGCGCCTTGTGGTGCGTGGTTTTCTTTGTAGAGGACACCATTACGTAGGGAAAAACTTGGGAGTGATCTTCTGAAGATGGGAGGAACATTGTCGGCGCGGCCCTGCAGATAGTCAACGAGTGTCTTCAATTCGGGGTCGTTATACTGCTTGGTGACATGGTAGTCGCGCTCATTAGACCGAGGAAGGCGTCGTCGTGCTCGAGGTTGTTGTCCTGTCGCTGGAGTGGTGCTCGGGACAGGCAGTCGGCGTCGTTGTGTTTTCTTCCTGACTTGTAAGTGACGGTTACGTCATACTCCTGTAATCGGAGGCTCCATCTCGCTAGGCGTCCTGAGGAGTCCCTTAAACCAGCCAGCCAGCACAGAGAATGGTTGTCTGTTACCACCTTGAACGGTCGTCCGCACAGGTAGGGGCGCAACTTTGTGATGGCCCATATGAGTGCAAGGCACTCTTTTTCGGTCGTCGAATAGTTCTTCTCTGCCTTGGTTAGCGTTCTGCTTGCGTAAGCGATGACACGTTCGACGCCGTCGTGTAGTTGAACGAGCACGGCTC
This sequence comes from Ornithodoros turicata, assembly GCF_037126465.1. NCBI lineage: Eukaryota > Metazoa > Arthropoda > Arachnida > Ixodida > Argasidae > Ornithodoros > Ornithodoros turicata. The sequence goes on from NC_088208.1 coordinate 11,341,643, forward strand.
CTAGACCATGGTTGCTTGCGTCGGTGTGTATTTCTGTTTCGGCGTTTGGATCGAAGTGCGCAAGCACGGGTGCGGTCTGTAGACGCGTCTTCAATTCATCAAACGCCTGTTGCTGGGCTTCACTCCAGATAAACGTGGATCCGTCCTTCGTGAGGGCATTCAGGGGTGACGCAATTCTTGAAAAGTTCGGAATGAACCGTCGGTAGTAGGCGCAAAGGCCAAGAAAGCTTCGAACGTCTTTCACGTTAGAAGGAACACGGTAGTTTGCGATAGCCGCCGTCTTCTCGGGGTCGGGGCGTACGCCGTCGCTGCTCACGAGATGGCCGAGAAATCTGAGTTCCTCGTAGCCGAATCGACACTTCTGAGGCTTTACGTCAGCCCTGCAGTTCTGATAGCCTCGAGGACTTGCTTTAGCCGGTCAACATGTTCTTCGAATGTTCTAGCGAAGACGACAACATCGTCGAGGTACACCAGGCAGGTTTGCCACTTCAATCCGGCGAGAACTGTATCCATAACACGCTGGAACGTCGCTGGTGCTGTGCAAAGGCCGAAAGGCATAACCTTGAATTCGTAAAGTCCATCCGGAGTGACGAAGGCAGTCTTCTCACGGTCCCGTTCGTCGACTTCAATTTGCCAGTACCCCGTCTTGAGGTCCATGGAAGAGAAAAATTTTGCGTTTTGAAGGCGATCGAGCGTGTCGTCGATGCGCGGTAACGGGTAGACGTCCTTCTTCGTTATCTCATTGAGTTTCCGGTAGTCGACGCAGAACCTGAGTGTTCCGTCCTTCTTCTTCACTAGTACCACCGGAGATGCCCACGGACTGGTCGACGGCTGGATAATGTCATCTCTTAGCATCTCTTCTACTTGCGTTCGGGTCGTTTCTCGCTCTTTGCAGGAGACCCGGTACGGCATGCGGTGAATTGGGCGGGTCTTTTCGTCGACGATGATGCGGTGCTTCGCAATGGGCGTTTGTCTTACTTTCGACGATGCAGCGAAGCAGTCACTGAAATCGTTGACCATCTGGAGAAGGGTTTGCTTTTGAGTTGTATTGAGTTGAGGGTTTACGTCGAAATGTTTGGCCTCATGTTCCGTGGTGACCGCGATGCGAGCAGTGTCCATCAGGCAAACATCCGTGGTGGAGTATTGATCTACGATGACGGCTATCTTCGTGCCGTTCGCCAGGTGTTGTGGCTCCGGGCGAAAATTTGTGACCAGGAGTTCGAATATTCCGTTTCTTACGGGCACAATTCCTCTTGCTATCCCAATTCCTCGTTCGAGGAGAAGTTGCGTGTTGCCTTCTGCCAACAAACAGCCAGTCGGTGCTCTCTCGCGCGTAGCGGTCACAAGGACTGACGACAAGGGAGGCAGGTTGACGTGCTGAGTCGTCACGGCGGTTACGTCCGTGTTTGCGCGTTTCTCCGGGGTTATTCGTGCCCACCAATTGTCTTCTGCTGTTTCCGGCGTTTTAAAAGAGATAACTCCATTTGTGAAGTCGATGATTGCTTCGTTTTCGACTAGAAAGTCCATTCCGAGTATTACATCCCGTGGGCAGTTCGGCAAGACGGCAAAGCTGACGACGTACTGGATGTCACCCACTTGTATGACTGCCGTGCATCCGCCAGTCGGTGTTACGACGTGTCCACCAGCAGTGCCGATGTCAGGCTCATCCAACTTCGTTTGCACCTTGCGAAGCTTCTTAGCCAACCTACCACTTATAACAGAGTCGTCGGCTCCGGTATCGATTAACGCAATCATCTCATGGCCGTCGATGAGTATTTTCAGGTTATTCGTAATTTTTCGAGCGTCGTGTTGGTGCTGCGTTGCTGTTCGTCGAGTTGGAGGAATTGTAACTTGTCGTCGGTCCGCAGCTTCACCTCCCGGAGTCTTCAGTTTTCCCGGTTAGGGCTGCGCCACACAGGTCGTCTTGCCGTTGACGGTGAACGTGCTGTTCGTGGCGACCTGCTGTGGTGGGGGACGCTCGGGGACAGGTCGCGTCGCGAGCCAGCAGAAGCATTCTGCTGCCGTAGATAGTCTTCAATTGCGGCGGGGCGTCTACTGCGCTGGGGGCGGGGGACGTCGGGTGAAAAACCGGGAAGGCCAAGTCGTCGGTAGGGACATCGGCGATAGACGTGGTTGGCCTCTCCGCAGTGGTAGCAGAGCGGTCTGAAGTCGGGAGTCCGCCAAACGTCCGTTTTGCGAAACGGCTGAGAGTGTGGCGGGACGCTCGGAGTAGGTTGGACAGGCCGAGGAGGCGTCCAACGGTTTCCGTAGTACGACGGACGAGTAGGTGGCACCTGTCTCACAGCGGCGGCGTATGTTGGTCTCGCTACTTCGGCGTCGGGGTTGGCGGTTGACGATGTTTGGATTGCCTGCTGAACCTCGTCCTTGATGATCGCACCGATCGAAGACAAAGGGTCTTGAGCCTTCTCAGAACAGAGGAGAGCTCGTACCTCTTCGCGTACCACCTCTTGAATCAGCTGTCTGAGCGATCCGACGTCGAGGCCAGCGGTCGTGGAGAAAGCCTCGTTGCCCTGGTGTCGTTCGTTGACGGTAGCGCGAGAGAGCAGGGTCCTCTCAATTCGGACGGCTTCGTCCAGAAAAGCGTCGGTCGTGGCGGGTGGATCCCGGGACAGGGCGCGAAAAATTTCTTCTTTTACGCCCCTCATGAGTCGCTGAACCTCCTTCTCCTCGGAAGCTTTGGGGTCAGCTCGCCGAAAGAGCCGCAACACATCTTCGACGAAGCCTGTAACGCTTTCGTTTGGCAGCTGGATCCGTCTCTGCAGCAGATGTTCAGCGCGTTCAGCTCGTTGTTGAAAAGCGAACGCCTCGCAGAGTTTGCTTTTGAAGACGTCCCAGGACATGAGCGAAGTCTCCCGGTTCTCGAACCATGTCTTCGCGGTGCCTTCCAGAGAGAAATAGACGTTGACGAGCTTCTGGTCGTCACTCCAGTTGTTGAACTTGGCGATCCGCTCATAGTGGTCGACCCAATCGTCCACGTCGTCGTAATACTCCCCGCTGAATGTCTTCGGCGACCGTGCAGGGGCTATGGGCGTGGCAACAGGTTGCGCCACTTGGGTACTGGTCTCCGCAGTCATCTTCTTCTTGCGTTTAGGGGGTTCTAATGCACCGAATTCTGCAGGCAGACCAAGCTGTCTTCTGCTTTGTCGCAGTTGGTCTTCCAGGCCGTTGGACAAGGAATGCCCCGCACCTCCACACCAGCTCCCGTGGCTCAGTGGTTAGCGTGCTTGCCATGTCACGTCGAGACTGGGAGGTACCCGGGTTCGAATCCCGGTGCCGGCTGTGCTGTCTGGGGTTTTTCCTGGGTTTTCCTCAGACGCTTTCAGACATATGTCGGCACAGTTCCCTTAGAAGTCGGCCCAGGACGCACATTCCCCAAGGGCGTGAGTCGTGACGTTGCCCACATACGTGGGGCCGACAACGGCAAGCCCTATCACCACCACCACCACCACCACCGCACCTCCACCAGAAATGCCACAAAGCGAAATGGGTCGGCGAGTCGTCGAATAAACAGCGAACGGTTTATTAGACTACTTGGTAGCAAAACACAAGAGTGATAGCTCTCTGAACACAAGTGAGTCCAAAGAACGAATGCTCCAGCTTGGAGCGCATAAGCATTTAAGCGTCGCGCCGAAAAGTCTAGAAACAGCACGTGCGTTTGCCAGAGAGCAGGCGATGTGTCTGGAAGCGTCTTGCTTCTTCTTCAGCATGCGCCGGGATAAGATGTACCGTTTCATGCCTGCCCTGGAAGTTTCGCGATGATGATTCGTGGCAATATCACGTTTTATGGCAAAAATGCCATGAAGGAACCGGAGAGAAAGCAAGAAAATATGTGGACCTGAGTGAAAAGCGAGTTAAAAGTAACTTGGAATTTAACTTCATTTACTTTGGCAAAGTTACCTGAAAAAGGAACGAGTTCCTCGGAAAGTTACCACCACCAGAGTTAAGTTACAAGTTACCAAAAAAGGAACTTAGTTACAGTAACGAGATACTTGTAGCGAGTTACCTCGAACTGTCGAGCGGAATAGGGAGTGCTGTGGTGCTGTTGCATGTATCATGGCGAGGGTGGTCAGGAGGAGCTTTTTGGCCAGATCCCGAGCAGTCATGTTCGATTGGTCAAAACGAAGCGATCTCACATGTTCTCGTGGCGCTTTCCGAGCGCTCGGTACTTGCCAGCTAGCACTCTTTTTGCCCAGTTTGAAAACGATCGGACAGTGGACTGCAGTGGACTGCAGTGGACTGCTGGATATCCGGTGTCGTCACATCCGCACTGCAACGGTGGCGAGTGCCCTCATTGGTCTGCGGGTTGAGATTAAGCGGTTTGGCAGGCGACTGAACTCCAGGATTGGGGACCGCCATGCCCCTAGTGTGATCCGAGCAACCAATGTTTGAACCCCCCAAAAGAATCTCTTCGACATTCTTTGTCGCATTTGTAGACACCTTATCGGGGGGAAGCATGCGAACTATATTGCTCTGTGTTGTTCTACGAGGTTCAACGCTGATGTATCGCTTTCGCATTGGGTATCTGTTTCGCGCAATCCTTTACCGCAATTCCGTCGTTGTGTCACATTCCTACCGACACATCGTCAATTTCATTCTTAGAGAGAGTCACAGATCCGACATCGTCTTCGACATTCTTTGTCACATTTGTAGACACAACGATATTGCTCTGTGTGGTTCCACGAGGTGGAACGCTGATGTATCGGTTTCGATATCTGTTCGTTCTATCATTCTATACAAACATCGCAAACGATATTCTTGCCACGGTGCAGTATGACTTCATGCATGTAGTATAATATGGTTAATTACTCAACTAATAATTAAACAGCATAACTATTAGTTGTAATGAGCAGGATTATAATATTTATGCTTCATTATTAGGAATATACCATATTCTATCAGTTAAATAGCAGAATTTTTATCTGCAATTAACTCCTATGAATTGTTACTACCGTTTATAGAATAAAGCTGATTCTAATAAGAAACGTTGCCTGAGTTACAGTGATGACGAGAGCCATGCAAGCCGCTGTCCGGTGCTGGCAATACGTGCCTCAAATGCGAGAGAAATGTGGTAGCGCCTTTGTGCGTTAGCGGTATGCCCTTACTTGACCTGCCAGTATCCACTGTCTGTCTTAACCAAATTTCCGATTCTCCACTTCCTGTCGAAACTCGACTTCCGGTTTTCCACGTTTTGTCTGTGCCTGACCTCCGGTTGCCCGCTTTCATGCTTTACCCAACTCTAGCGGGTCTACAGCTTCAATTTTCCTTTAATTCCCCCCCTTTCATTACTGTAGGTAACCGCAGGTTACCTAAAGTAATCTTGAGTATCATATTTCTGTTGAATTACGTTGATTTGCTTTAATTACTCTCAATTTTATTGATGTTAATTAGATGTAATTATCTCCTGATGATATCAATGCACATTTGACGGCATGACTTTTTTGCACCAAATGTTCATGTAAAAAGTACACAGACTGCCATGTCACGTCGCTCTGTGTACGTTTTAAATATTTTGTGCAACGAAATAATGTCCTCAAATGTGCAGTAATGTCGTCGTTGTAACAAATATGCATCCATTGCAGTCCACTGTAGAGGGGCTTATATACACTGATGAAATTGATTTTTTTTTTAGTTTATACACAGGACCTATACCTATATATTATCCACCATGTCAGTGTCAACTTTGTGCACAGGAAACAGACAAAATCTGTATGGGGTTTTCACTCTATAGGGGTTTACTTTAGCTTTAACTTCCACACTTTCTATACAGGATTCAGGAGATGGAATGTATAGACTTTCTATACAGTGTGCACGGAAGTTCCTATTTATCACTGAAGTTCCTATTTATCGACATATAGTACTAGTTTTCAACACATTTGAATTGCATATTATTGTTGGTGTGTGAACATGGATATAAATGTCAATAGCAATAATGTGACTTATCACTTTGCTTTTTAATGTTGCACTTGACACACAGCTGTTTTTACACTGTCTGTACAAAATGGGTAAACCAGTTCTGTACCAGTTTTGTATTTATTCCAACTGCATTTACCACGTTTGAAGGCACGAAAGGCATAGACCGTGGCAGCTAATTGTAAAATACGGGGCTCCATACACGCGCAACGTGCAGCACCACAGTGTATTGTTGTAGAGAACGTGTTGGTTTATTTCCACAGTAATCTGAATAAGAAACAGTCTTGTGAACGAGTCGTATTTTTGGTGGCTGTTATTTGAAATAACAAAAATAACAATCTCATATCCCAATCTTATCCCGAAATAACAATCTATGCGTGCCGTCCTCACCCCAACGGTCGCGTCTCAAGCGCCGACGGCTCCCCAGACGGCTCTGCAAACACGTCACATGTTTGCGCGCGTGCAAGTATTTCCGTCCCATTTATTTATTCATATCTTTGTGTGTGTGTGTGTGTGTGATTTGGAGTGGACTTTAGTGGAGTGGAGTGGGACTTTGTGGACCACTAGTCGTTTTTTGAAACATTAAAGTTATATCTTCAAATGCATGACAGCGTTCTCATTGCTGCACACCATATTTAGGGTTCCATATACAGAGTGGATGCAAGCGTGAATGGTTTCTGTATACAGAATCTATACAATATGCTCTACAATATGCTCTCCAATTATTGGATAATATTGTTTCTAGTTTCTATAAAATATCGATTCTATTCAAGTTTGTAGCTGTTTCTATCACTTTCGTGATCGTTTTCCACGCCGAGACTGGGAGGTGACACGGGTTCGAATCCTGTCACCGGCTGTGCCTTCTGAGGTTTTCCCTGGGTTTTCCGAAGACTTTCCAGACTAATGTCGGCACAGTTCCACTTGAAGTCGGCCCAGGACGCATACTATCTCCCCTGTCCTCCACTCCTTCCTGCTGTCCTCTCTTCATCTGTCCACGCCGCTCATAGCCACAGTTGCTTCGCGGCGCTAACACGGAATAAAAAAAATATTCAAGCTCTCTATTCAGGATTAATGCTCTCATTCTGATTGGAGCTCTCTATTCAGGATTAATGCTCTCATTCTGATTCAAGCTCTCTATTCAGGATTAATGCTCTCATTCTGATTCAAGCTCTCTATTCAGGATTAATGCTCTCATTCTGATTCAAGCTCTCTATTCAGGATTAATGCTCTCATTCTGATTCAAGCTCTCTATTCAGGATTAATGCTCTCATTCTGATTGGAGCTCTCTATTCAGGATTAATGCTCTCATTCTGATTCAAGCTCTCTATTCGGGATTAATGCTCTCATTCTGATTCAAGCTCTCTATTCAGGATTAATGCTCTCATTCTGATTGGAGCTCTCTATTCAGGATTAATGCTCTCATTCTGATTCAAGCTCTCTATTCAGGATTAATGCTCTCATTCTGATTCAAGCTCTCTATTCAGGATTAATGCTCTCATTCTGATTCAAGCTCTCTATTCAGGATTAGTGCTCTCATTCTGATTCAAGCTCTCTATTCAGGATTAATGCTCTCATTCTGATTGGAGCTCTCTATTCAGGATTAATGCTCTCATTCTGATTCGAGCTCTCTATTCAGGATTAATGCTCTCATTCTGATTCAAGCTCTCTATTCAGGATTAATGCTCTCATTCTGATTCAAGCTCTCTATTCAGGATTAATGCTCTCATTCTGATTCAAGCTCTCTATTCAGGATTAATGCTCTCATTCTGATTGGAGCTCTCTATTCAGGATTAATGCTCTCATTCTGATTGGAGCTCTCTATTCAGGATTAATGCTCTCATTCTGATTGGAGCTCTCTATTCAGGATTAATGCTCTCATTCTGATTGGAGCTCTCTATTCAGGATTAATGCTCTCATTCTGATTCAAGCTCTCTATTCAGGATTAATGCTCTCATTCTGATTCAAGCTCTCTATTCAGGATTAATGCTCTCATTCTAATTCAAGCTCTCTATTCAGGATTAGTGCTCTCATTCTGATTGGAGCTCTCTATTCAGGATTAATGCTCTCATTCTGATTCAAGCTCTCTATTCAGGATTAATGCTCTCATTCTGATTCAAGCTCTCTATTCAGGATTAATGCTCTCATTCTGATTCAAGCTCTCTATTCAGGATTAATGGTCTCATTCTGATTCAAGCTCTCTATTCAGGATTAATGGTCTCATTCTGTGTTCTTGTACACAAACTCTATACAATCCAGAAAACTTTTTTCATTACATTTCATTCATTACACGTTACAATTTCAATTTAATGCGTTGCGTTATGTGGTTGTTTTCTGCATGTGGCAGTCATGTGTTTTGCATTGTATCAATTGGGTTCTTTAGGTGCTGTATGTACTGTTGACCAACGAGCAATTTAACGCGAAAATTGCTTTGGGGGTAGGTCAGCTGTTTTGGCTAATTGTTTTTGTTTCTTTTACGCATTGTATAAAGTGCAATTCTTTGCTACTTGCAGTCAACAGCTCCGACGTTTGTCGTGTTCTTTCAATTGAAAATCCTGACGCGAGTGTGCTACGTTGTAGAACATGCATGGATGCGCGTTGCATGCATTTGGCCTTGAAACAGCGTTCTAACACTGCTCTGCGAAGTGAAACCTCCCACAGCTCCAACCCCCCCCCCCCCCCCCCCCCATAGAGCCCATTCACGCAACACTGGGTACACAACGAGTGAGGATGCAACCGGATTTGGCGCCTCAATTTAACTCAATTCCAAAATCAAAATAAAACAAGCCATTTTTGGCTACAAACTATTTATTTGACACAAAGACCGCTGTACCGCCGGTGTACCGCTGATGTATCGGCGCATTTGTAGGCCGGGAGAACGATATTGCTGTGTCCGGTTCCACGAGGTGCACCGGTTTCGCATTCGGTATATCTCTTTCTGGCAATTCCTTGGTTGTCACCTCATCAATGTCATTCTTACAGAGCCGACAGGTTCGACATCCTCTGCGATATTCTTTGTCACAATATCGAGGTAAGCATGAGAACGATATTGCTCGTCCGGTTCTACGAGATGTACCGCTGATGTATTGCTTTCGCGTTGAGTAGCTGTTTCGCGCAATCCTTTCTGGTAATTCCTTGGTTGTCACATTCCTACCGCCACATCATCAGTTTCATTCTTACAGAGCCGACAGGTCCGACATCCTCTGCGACCTTCTTTGTCACATTTGTAGACACATTATCCAGGGAAGCATGAGAACGACATTGCTCTGTTCGGTTCCACGAGGTTCGGTTGCTGTTGTATCGCTTTCGCGCAGTCCTCATCATGACGTTCGTATCGCAACATGGTCCATTTCATCCGCCACATCGTAAATTTCATTCGTAGAGAGAGTCACAGGTCCGACATCCTCTGCGACCTTCTTTGTCACATTATCGAGGTAAGCATGAGAACGATATTGCTCGTCCGGTTGTACGAGGTGTACCGCTGATGTATCGCTTTCGCATTGGGTATCTGTTTCGCGCAATCCTTTCTGGCAATTCCTTGGTTGTCGCATTTTTACCGCCACATCGTCAATTTCATTCTTAGAGAGAGTCGCTCGTCCGACATGCTTTGTCACATTATCGAGGTAAGCATGAGAACGATATTGCTCGTCCGGTTCCACGAGGTGTACCGCTGATGTATCACTTTCGCATTGGGTATCTGTTTCGCGCAATCCTTTCCGGCAATTGCTTGGTTGTCACATTCCTACCGCCAAATCGTCAATCTCACTCTTAGAGACTGAGTCACAGGTCCGACATCCTCTACGACATTATTTGTCACATTTGTAGACACATTATCCAGGGAAGCATGAGAACGACATTGCTCTGTTCGGTTCCATGAGGTTCGGTTGCTGTTGTATCGCTTTCGCGCAGTCCTCATCATGACGTTCGTATCGCAACATGGTCCATTTCATGCGCCACATCGTAAATTTCATTCGTAGAGTCGCAGGTCCGAAACAGGTTCCTTTTTGTCGCATATTACGTAGGGAACTCCGATCTCTCCTGGTACGGTTCTACGAGGTGTACCGCTGATGTATCGCTTTCGCGTTGGGTAGTTGTTTCGCGCAATCCTTTCTGACAATTCCTTGGTTGTCACATTCCTACCACCACATCGTCAACTTCATTCTTAGTCACAGGTTCGACATCCTCTGCGATATTCATTGTCACATTCTTTGTCACATTTGTAGACACATTACTGCGGGAAACATCAGAACGATATTGCTCTGTTCCGTTCCACGAGGTTCGGTTGCTGTTGTATCGCTTTCGCGCAGTCCTCATCATGACGTTCGTATCGCAACATGGTCCATTTCATCCGCCACATCGTAAATTTCTTTCCTAGAGAGAGTCGCATGTCCGAAAAACGTTCCTTTTTTTTCTTTTTGTCGCGTATTACGTAGGGAAGTACGATCTCTCCTGGTACGGGGCGTACTGCTGCTGTATCGTTTTCGCGCAATGATTTCCGACTATCCCTTCATTGTCTCATTCGTATCGCCGCATTTTCTTTGTCACGGTCGTAGTCGTGTCGTGCGTTTTCCGAAGGACTCCTAGCTCTCGTTGTCTTTATGAGGATATCATATCATATCATATATATCATTGCATTTGCGATGAGACCTCCATGCACTCGCTTCAACTGTTGTTGTCATCCCAAGTGAGCTTCCTGTAAGCGTAGTTGAGACTTACCAGTCAATGATGTTGCAGTTTTGACTTCGACGCAGGCAACTTCTTCTGCCCGATGACCCGATATGCCTGCGCATAACATCTTTTTAGCTTTTGCGCAGGCATAACGGGTGGGACACTTTTGTTTTGAGCCCCGACTTGAACTGACCAAGGCACAGCTTTGATTGCCTAGGCCAGAACACGTCGGTGGCTGTGCGATGACTCCGGATATCTTGATTTTCAATTTCTTTGCTTTTATTTTCTTTGCTCCTTGTCCTTGTCCTCTGCGTTTGGCCTTCAAACTTCTCTTTTTTGCTTTTCACGCTGCTGTGATTGGCGCTCAGAGCCTCGTTGGCCGGACTCGCTGTGGCTGTCGAGCCCGTTACCAGCTCCCACCACGGGGAGGTGAGGTTGAGCGCCAACAGTTATTGGGAGCCAATGAATCCGAAGTCAAGGGGTCCAGGGGCAGGCAGGGGTCGAAGTCAGGTCAAGAATTGGAAGTCCTACAGGCAGTGGACTGAGCGCAGAAGGATCTCAATCGCCTCCTTCGGCATTGGGGTTGAAGGGTCGGACTCCTCGATCGCAGTAACGGTCATGACTATCAGGGAGATTGCATCTGCTTCCCGAATGTGTCGATGGTAATGTGTCGCTAGGAACTGGACGAAGTCCAGGCCCTCATGGAGAAGCTGGGGGCACGCCTGCCCCAAAATACCGTGGAGAAAATCCACACAGGCGGTGAGGAATCCGGGTACCTTGTAGAAGGCCTTGACGTTGGCCTTCAGTTGTTCAAAGGCACCAGGGTGATGCAGGGTGGCCTCACGGTAGTGAAGTGACATGAGGCCTGGTACCCAGTCAGGTGTGGGCCTCCTCCACCGAGCAAGAAAGGCTTGCCGCGCGTCGTAAGTCCTACCAAGGACGGTACGCAGAAAAAGACTCATAGCGTCAGGTACAGAAACCGAGACGAGCAGAAGAGGTAACTAAGCCGTTAAATTCTAATCAATGTAATTCACCTCATTGTTTTTGGTGATTCACCTCATTGTCTTTGGTGATTCACCTCATTGTCTTTGGTGAATAAAATTCACCTGATTGTCTTTGGTGAAACCGTAGTTTCACTTCACCAAAGACAATGAGGTGAATCTTAAAGCTATTTTAAAGCTACGTGCCAAGGGCACATATAAGCAGGCAGAAAAAGCTGTTTTATTAATTTAGTGTGAACTGAAAGTGACCGGAACGTAGATTGAGAAGCTACCCGTCAAAAAGAACTAGTTAGAAGTTAAGTTACCGTGTGCAAAATGTAACTAAGTTAGTAACGAAGTTCTTCAGCCTGAAATGTAACTCTCAGTTACTGAGTTACTTAAACAAAATGAACGACTTACTTCCAAGTTACTTCGGGCACAGAATGGCATTACGCAGGTGCAGCGCGCTTGAGTAGTTTAGTTAGACCATGAATTGCCTGAGGAGTACTGCAACACGCTTAGGTCATTTTCATTTATGTCCAACAATAGACCTCTCAGTGTTTGTAAACAAATGACGTCGTACTGTTCGACAAAGCCAAAATTCGGTAGAATTGAACTACGCTCAAAGCTAGAGGTGAACAAGGTTGCGCATGAAAGCCACGGTCTTGAGAGGATTACGATATGGTCCCTTAAAGGGACGCGACCCTCGGTCCTACTTTTCTTTCAGTGGGAGGCAGCGAACAAGTGGTCGTCCGTGGAACCCAGCCCTCTCGTTCTGATTTGTTTCGGTTTCAGTCTGTCTACCAATGGCATGACGACGTTACTCTGGTAGAGGTCTATTCGAACGCTTTCCATCTTACTCCCTGTGGGCGCACAATGGTTCAGCTTCATTTCAATGGCAGCGGTTCTTGCTTCCTGAATAAAATGCTGACATTCATTGAATATCACGTTTTATGGCAAAAAAATGCCATGAAGGAACCGGAGAGAAAGCAAGAAAATATGTGGACGTGAGTGAAAAGCGAGTTAAAAGTAACTTGGAATTTAACTTCATTTACTTAGTTAGTTTTACTTACTCATTTACTTAGGCAAAGTTACCTGAAAAAGGAACGAGTTCCTCGGAAAGTTACCACCACCAGAGTTAAGTTACAAGTTATCAAAAAAAGAACTTCGTTACAGTAACGAGTTACCTCGAATTGTGGAGCGGAATAGGGAGTGCTGTGGTGCTGTTGCATGTATCATGGCGAGTTCGGGTGGTCAGGAGGAGCTTTTTGGCCAGATCCCGAGCAGTCATGTTCGATTGGTCAAAACGAAGCGATCTCACATGTTGTTGTCGTGGCGCTTTCCGAGCGTTCGGTACTTGCCAGCTAGCACTCTTTTTGCCCAGTTTGAAAACGATCGGGCAGTGGACTGCTCAACTATATCCGGTGTCGTCACATCCACACTGCAACGGTGGCGAGTGCCCTCATTGGTCTGCGGGTTGAGATTAAGTTGTTTGGCAGGCGACTGAACTCCAGGATTGGGGACCGCCATGCCCCTAGTGTGATCCAAGCAACCAATGTTTGAACCCCCAAAGAATCTCTTCGACATTCTTCGTCGCATTTGTAGGCATATTATCGGGGGAAGCATGAGAACAATATTGCTCTGTGTGGTTCCACGAGGTGCGACGCTGATGTATCGCTTTCGCATTGGATATCTGTTCGTTCTATTATTCTATACAAACATCGCAAACGTAATTCTTTCCATTCCGAATCGGTTCTGTATACATATAAGCGAGTTGACCAGTAATTCTGGATTTTAGGGCACGGTGCAGTACGATATTCTTAATTACTCAACTAATAATTAAACAGCATAACTATTAGTTGCAATGAGCAGGATTATACTATTTATGAATCATTATTAGGAATATAATATAATATTCTATCAGTTAAATAGCAGAATTTTCATCTGCAATTAACTCCTATGAATTGTTACACTGTTTATGGAATAAAGCTGATTCTCATAATAAACGTTGCCTGAGTTACAGTAATG
>NC_088208.1:12884445-12921946 GCF_037126465.1 Ornithodoros turicata
TGTGATCTTTAAAGCAAGCTATTAGCGGTCCAAACATGCGAACCACATTGTTTGAATAAGGTAAGAATGTTTGCAGGTTGATCATGCTACCTAAAACCGTGAAAACATCCCGGTACACAACAAAACACGAAAAAAGGATAACAAAACTTTATTGTCGTGATAAGTGATTTTATTATGTCTTGCGATGTGAAAAGTGCTCTAGCCGGACATGTAGTCAATAATCCACCTGATTAAACCCAGACCGAACTTTTCTTCCATGGGAAACACACCGTACAAACAGTCCTGGAAGAGAAGGCTTGTGTATGGTTCGTGTGTATGGTTGATGGCATGGCATATGCGGCAAAGGTGCCCACAACTCTTTGGTCATGAATTTTGAAATACATGGCTTACACTTCAACATAATTAGTCTAGCGTATATAAGAGCGGAAATACCGGTATCATCGCAGAGCTTTGCGCCTACGAAGCTCTCACCGCAGATAATTGCACAATGGTAAAAGGGGTTGAGGGAGTTTGCAAAACCGTTAGGCTCTTCTCGAATGCGTTTGTTCTTTCTTTTTTTGCATTTTATTATATTTGCTCTTGTGTCATGTTTAATTTGTGAGTGCTTCTAATGTTTCCTCGTGGCGCTATTTAGTTTTACTTGTTGTACGTGATAATATGACGCATTATATTTGACAAAGCTTTTTCATTGTTCAGATGGGACGAATCCAAAATTCTTGGAATCCGAGTCCGATTCCGAATCCAAAGAAGGTTCAACGAATCCACGAATCTTACGAATGTCGAATCTTTCGAGTCCTTTCTTTAAAAGGAGTTTAAAAAGCGAGGAAAAAGAACACTTCTAGTGAAAATTGCTTTGAAGCAGAATATGATGCCTTGGTTTAATGAAAAACAACACAAATAATGCTTCAGTTTCAGGAGAAAATATACCCATATAGTCCTTCTTAAACGTAATTTATTTAACGTGTTGTTCGTCGACTACAAGAAACGCATAAATTCTCGAGTCTGAATTATTTCCATAAAACTAAGCAACAGTCGAATGCAAAACCGGGCTACTTCGAAGCTTGTAACAGTTCCTGCCTGAACTCTCTCAGTCCAGAGCAATGTAAACAAACGCACAAACAAACGGCCAATCAGGCTTTCCGCGGACTCCGGAGGCGCCAATTCGAAAAAGAAACGAACAAACGTGGTGGATTCGAAAGACTGGATTCGCCAGCACTGGGATTCGGATACCCGAATCTCGAACCTCTGCCTAGGATTCGAAGATTCGTTTGGCACATCCATAGTTCATATCCTACATAGTTGTGTGTTCAACACTGTTCCCGTGACAATTGTTTTGGCACATGCTGCCTCCTAATGCCGTCCAGGCTCGGCGATCTCGTCGAGCTGCCTCTATTTCCGCGACCCCGCCCATTGTATGCTGAATTAAATGAATGAAATGAATTGAAGGGGTCTGTTCGCACGCCGTAGGCGAGTTTGACGCAGTTTACGAGACCATACATCGAGTGAGACAACAGCCAGTTACTTGAGCACACTTTAATTTTGCAAACTTTCCCCTCTTATAGACTCCTTCACGTATACTACTCAACATTCCGGTTGCTCGTAGGGTTTCAAACTTTCCACTTTTCACCCCAACGCTTCGATGCAGCAAATGAAGCCGTCTTTACATGTTGAAAACTTTTTTGAAAAGAGGAACGGCGGCAGGAAAGAGGAACTTCCAAGTGGGCACCTTTGTTCACGCTTCAGTTACAAACGGCGCAACGGGTGAATCTTTTTGCATTACTGTCATGATGACGGAAACTTTCATGCCGCGCAGATATATTTTTGCACCTTATAGCCCCTTTAACAAACACCCCATTTGGGTGCTCTAGCGCAGATTATGCAAGCATAAAACATACCATTGTCACAACGGAATCTTCGAAAGGGTAGTCTCCGAGAGAACGCAAGCGCCACTGCTCGGCGGCAACCGATTCGTGGAATTGAACCTCTGTATGCCATAAGGGGACAAGTCGACTTATCCCCTTTTGACTATTTTTGCTGCAATGACATCTACATACCAGTATGCACCTGCCAACGAAAATTTAGGACCTCACTATGATTTGTTGGCCCGCTACAGCATAGTGAAAAACGGGAAACGCATGTGTGTCAGTGGGACGGACAATCAGATCAGGCCCCTTTTCTCAGTTTGGGATTTTTCGACTTATCCCCTTATTGTATACAGAGGTTCAATTATGGCCGCCTCCTGCGAGCCGAGTTCGCTCTCCTCATATCTCATCCGTGTTCACCGCCCACGTTCCTTACTTTTAAAGAGTGTCGCTCGTGCCATTGCTCATGCTCTGCCGCATTCTACAAAAGGACTGTACGTCCGCCCGCGCAGTGATTTATGCAGGATCACAAACACGGGGAGCTGTTGGAAAACATTGATGGGTGGGATCACTATTACAGCCACGTTGTAACCGCTCTATCTACCATTGGTTACATGCACCTAAGGCTGAAATAACACTGGTCCCCCTGTAGGGGATCCACAGGGAAAAATGTTTGGGGGCGTTGCCACACAGTTTAGGGGCTGTTACGTGGTGTAGGAGAGAAGGTTAAAAATTGGCATGTTTGGTGTGTCATTAAAATCGCACTGGGGTTCTTATCGATTTTAAGGTGTAGGAGAGGATCTGGATAAATCACTGTGCCCACGTATTCTGCACCTGGGATTATACCTCTACAAATCCTCCATTCCTTTCTTGGACCCTGAACAGAAAGACCCTTCTCGTTGAACTGAGGATAATGCGACGCTCTTATGAATTCCGTCACGATGTTGTTGCTGACCGTAAACCGCGATCATATTATTGCCACACTACTCTGGATTCTATAGCTAAACATCCTCCTCGCACTAAGTCGCACGCCAGGTGCTCTAATTGTCAGGTTAGGTTGATCCCTTGGTCACGTGAAATATTATAACAAAGGAATCGGTACCCTCAGTTGACGCATAGTACTAGCACAGCTTGGGATAAAACTTTACGGGACACTGGGGTGTCGCATTTCTCCACTGCAGGGAGCAACACCCTGGTTGCAAACAGGAGCGGACACACATACCTAGATGGACAGAGTAGCCGGCCACTCGTTTCTTAGTCGATCTCGTTCGGTACAGAGTCACAAAATAGGGAGTAGAGTAGCGACACTGAGCCACGCGGGCGAACGAGGCCGCCATCTTGAGTCAGACGCGTCTGCGTCGCCTAGCAATAGGGTGCCGATCTCCCCCCTTTCCTGTGGAGAACAACGCGCAGTCGAGCCAGCGCGCAACCCAAGAAACCGGTTTTGGATGGAGGTAGCTCAACATGAACGGCGAGTACTTTGAAGGCGATACCACGTGACACGATCGGCCCAAATCGCGGACACTGAAACGCGGCTCCGGCGCGGGAAACGAATGCGATACTCTGTCCCCCTATTTAGTGACTCCTATTCCGATAACTATAGCAGGGGGCCGCTCCCATGAAGAAGTTCGCAAGGCCAGTACCGTTTTCCGTCAACTTTTTTCACAGGCCCCAAGCTGCACTACTGCACTACCACATGGAGCGGTTACCAGAAGAACATATAGGTAGCGACTGCGAACGTCGAGGAAAGATACTGTCACCGCTTACATAACAGATAAGGAATGGCGTTACTGAAGATAAGACAAGGAGAGAGGCGTCCTGCGCGCAGATGCTGATGCCTGATCGCATGTTGTATTCCGTTCTTTCATGCAATCAACTATTTCTAACTGTGTGCAAAGAATACATACTCTTCCAATATGTACGCGCACATGTCAACATAATATGGAGAGACAATGGGCGCTTGTGGCGAGCGTGTTCGAATACAGTAGAAGCGCAAACAATATTTTTAATTTCAGTAAAAGTAGCGAATAAAATATGGCGTTACTCTCATGAGTAACTCTAACGGTTTTACTTTAAAAATTGTTTATCGATATGGGTATTTCGCTACTTTTTGCTGAATTAACGTGTATCCTGTTACATTGTTTCGGTGGCGTACACAATGCTACCAATACTATGCGAGGTGTTCATTACTAGCCTTTAGATAATTTTAGATAATTTTTATAACGAAGCTATGAGAGTAGCATTTTTGGAATTGAGTTCTACGGCCAGGCGCACACCATCACGAAGAGAGTATGCAACTACCAGATGACTTATTAACAAAAATTCATTAATTAACTTTTTAATTGGGGAATTGAGGGCAAAAGCGAGATAGCAGATTGAGAAAATATCCTCGTTGGACGCCATTCCATGTACAAACAATCCTGAAACACACACGTGCGTTAAAAAGTCTCTTTGAGACTTTTTTGCCTCAGCCTCCCTTTCACTTGTTTCTGAAAAAATAAATAAATATCAATATATCGCCTCGGTTTCGGTTTCGGCTCATTTGCATATCAAAATTTTGAGATGGATATTTTAACGCACGTGCGTGTTTAAGGTTTTCTTAAACGTGAAATGGCTTGCAACTAGGATCGTCTCTGAGTCTGCTATCTCGCTTTTGCCAGAAATCCCCTGAATAAAAAGTTCATTAGTGAATTTTAGGTAACAGGAGATATGCGAAATGAAGCGCCCTATCTTGTCCGTCAGCGAAAACGCACTCGCGCATTTTCGTCAGGGCAATGCTTGGAAAACATGGTTCCGCTATTCAGTGTACGCGGTTTGCGTTGCCGGTCAGTAAGTTTGATTGAATAGTGGCAGTTGAAGAGGGCTTCTGTTGTTTTGTCCTTCTATGTTCAAGTGCCTCATCTACCACTACGTTAGTAAAAGTTTGTTGTGTAGCAAGGCAACAGCCGGTAGCCTTGTATGAACGACACTGCAAGCTTTCTGTGTTGCTTAGTAAAGAATCATCTGAATACCACAACTTTTTTGCCGTGAAGAGGGCTGTGTATAACGGAACTCTGAAGAGAGAACAGAACAACTTTATTTAGTGATGATCAAGGTGCCACCGCATTGCTGCGTCAAGCTGTGCTAGCAGAGAGGAATAAAACAACAAAAAGGTGCGTATTCATGAATCGCTGTAACTGATCACTAGGAAGCGCCTGAAATAGTATTCTGTAGTTGAAGCTACTATCGGACCAGCCTAAAGATTAACGAGTAAAGTTTAACATTCTCGATTACTCAGAATTAATATGCAGTCTCTCATATCTGCCACTTTAGAATCGGACATTTGCCGCTCGTTCATGCACCACTGATGCAGAACCTGAGAGACAGACCTAATGTGATATCAGTGTTCCTGATTTGACTCCCTTGTAAAATCACTGAACTTATGGCGAATTATGTCACAACTGTCAGGTGAATTGTCAAGTGTGATAGATTGGAATATTGCTTTGCATATGTACCTGGTGTGCTCTCATGACGTACATCCTACTCCAAGTAAACATATGCACAATAATTAGCGGTCTCTACATGTGTTCCAGCCTCAGAACATGAATTTCCATCGCATATTCCACATACGTTACACACACGCACGCATCTCAGAAAACTATTTTTCGTGCACAAGGGAAAGTAAGAGAAGAAATTAGTCGACTCACTATATAAGCCAGAACATGAGAATAGGACATCATCTATGAATATTTTCAAATCTTATTTGTGTGTGTGTGCGCGCATGTGAATTGCCTCACACCGTTAAAAGGAAAATCACTTCTTGTAGTTGAACTACATAGAACAAAACCAGGCTTATTCCTGGTTAAGAACCATAGCATTTATGTTGATCAAATATTTATTTATTAAATGAAATAAGTAAATAAATGTTGGTCATGAAGTCACATGCTCGGCAAACGGGTGAAGTCGTGGCTTAAGGAGAAAAAGCAGCAATGATAGAACCAGATACCTTCCAACATCTAAATCTGAAACCTAGTACTAAATCGTCTGATTATATATCACAACCACCAAGTGCAGCAGCACTACAATTGTGGCGTGGTTCCAAGGATCTCAAGACATTAAGGAACAGATTGCTCGGTACAGTGTGGCAAATGGTATGAAAAACTCCTGTACCAAAATATTCCCCAAGGGGAAGAAATCAAATTGCCCCCTACTGTGACGCGGTAAAATGCAAAGATTTATAGGACCAGTATCTCATTAATCTTATCATCGCAACAGCACCTAAAACTAAAAAATGAAGTATTGCACGAAACAAAGTAAATACAAATGCCGAACGTCAATTATAAATGCCGTGTGAGATCTTGCTGAAAAAGGAATCGACCGCAAAACTGTAGGACTATTTCTCCTGTTGAGACTAGAGTTCTGAACAGTTTGTCGCTCGTACATTCCGCCGAAATGTTCGGTATTGCACCGAGGAATCGTGCTTCAAAACTTTCGGCCGTGGATTGGTTTTTAGCGGAACCCCCTCTAGCCGCGCTACAGCTCGTGAGAGATCTGCCCCAGCCATGGCGGTCGGGAGCGGCGCGCTCGACAGATGGCGCTATTTCGAATATCTCCTATTAGTCATGTTGTAGTTGCATACTTTCTTCGAGAGGATGTCCGCCTGGCCGTGGAACTCAACTGCAAATACGGCATCTATGCTGCTCTCATAGTTTTTTTAAATAACAATTCTGTAAAGGGTAAAAATAAGCACCCTGTATGCATGTGTATGGGTGACATACCCTTGCTGATTCCATGTAAGCAGTTAAATTTATGTTGTATTCCTCCAGAATCCCCTGAAACGGATATGTTGCGAACATTGATAAAGACGAAACTACCAAACCCTGTCCAGATACAATATTGAGGCTATGCTATAACAGTATACCTTGAATGACCTTGAAGGAATACCCTTCATGATAAAGATTAGCGGAGCTATTACAGACGAAACCAGCCAGCTGTGTAGCTTGACCCTCTTAGATTTCGCTAGAAAAAAATTGTAGGCATTCCCTTAGGGGTGCGTTTGTTGTATATAAGATTCTTTCTTCTCAAGATTTTGTTTTCCTGAACACTGGCCCCAACTTTTTCCAAACATGAAAAGAAAAGAAGAAAACGTTGTCCGTTCCGCGCATCCTTTCGACACATACGGACGACATCTGTGCGCTTTCTTTGCCTGGTGTTAGAGGGAAAGGGTCGAGCTAGCTTACCGAAGGGCATATGGAACGATACCAAATATGGTGACGTGGTGAGCGCTCAAGAACGGAGCGCATTTTGGGCCAACTTTACGATTAATTTTCGGCAAGTTAGCATTCTCGCAAGAGCCCGAGATTAGTTACGCTCATAAACTACTGCATGAAGATTAGCTTAACGCGAAAATATGAAGCTGATCTGTATTCATTATTTAACTAAGCGATCGAGCATATCGACCATTAGTAAAAAATGTCACTTTTGAGATGGGACAAATCCAGAATTTTCCGAATGCGAAACCGACTCCAGGGAAGGATCTGCGAATCCACGAATCTTACGAATCTTTTCTTTAAAAAAGAGTTCAGAAAGCCAGGGGGGGAAACACTTCTACTGAAAAGTGTTTTGAGGCAGAATTTGATATTTTTGTTTAATGAAAAACTAATTAAATAATAGTTCCTGGTCAGGAGAACATATATCCATCTAGTTTTTAAATGTAATTTATCTAGCATGTTGTCCATCGACAACAGGATATACCTAAGCTCCTGAGTCCGAATTGTTTCCATAAAACCAAGAAACAATCAAATGCAAAACCACGTTACTTTTTAACTTGTAAGGTAAGAATTCCTGCCTGAACTCTTTCAGTCCAGAGCAATGTAAGCAAACAAACAAGAAAACAACCGCCGCCAATCAGACTTTCGGCGAGCTCCGGAGACGCCAATTTTACGAAGAAAAAAATAAACGTGGTTGGTGGATTGCAAAGATTCGACTCGCCGTTTTGAGCACTAGGATCCGGATTCCTGAATCTCGAATCCTTGCCTAGGATTCGAGGATTCGCGGATTCGGTTGGCACATCCCTATAGTTTTGACATGCATGAGGTCGTCTGGAAAGTGAACAAATTCGTGCCATTTATAGAACAGATCCTCTCCTATAACATATTCAAGATTTAAACGTGTATTTTTTCTTGAAGGATAATTTTTTCTTTCGTCGCCATACTCCGCTGCGGCTCATTCGTTAGTTGAAGTCGTCTAGCAAGCAAAACTAACTAGCAGTAATGGCCAAAACAGTTCAATTTGATGAACTCGCTCATTCAGTTCAGCTAAATTTGCGATATCAGCTTTCGCTTTCTCTTGTTTATTACGAGCGTACCTTGTTGTGCGACAGCAGGAGCTTGCTAGGGCTGCTCAGCGCTCATGGCCCCAACGACTCACACACCATGTGTACTAGTCACGTAGTGGTATGACGTCACGAAGAGGTGAACGAATGAACGACTTTTTTGAACAGTTCACTCAAGTTAATACCCATTAATGAGAGTAAAAGACACGATAGCAAATTTTAGCTCAACCACGTGGGTCAGAATAAGTCAAAATCCTTCACCTTACGTCCACGCTTCAGTCTTCGTCTCTCTGCTGCGGAACGTCTCGAAATGAAATCTTTCACGTCACGCGTTCAGACTGAACGCAAACAAAAGTGAACAACGATGGCACCAGTTCCAATTGCTGGAAGAGGCGAGAGGGGACGCCATATACATGTATGATATATGCTGGTCACGCAGACAGGTACAGGAACGCCTTCCTCTATGTTTATTCCGGAGTATTGACCACAGCTGCGCACATCAACGTGGAATTTCCCGAGGAAGGTGAAATAAATGTGGAAAACGGAACGCCGGCAACACGACCGCCGACTAATTTCAATCAAGGTGTCATTTAAATCCGTTACAGGTTGCACTGCATTTAATTTTTGGGACACAATTTTATCACGGAAAACTACAGGGACCACATACTGCATTGCTTGACATTAAAATCTTGACAGCGTAATTTAAATACTTTGTTTTCTGCACGAAAGTAAGTGAACTTAACTGGATTCAGCATCTCCATGGATTTCCAGGAAAGTTCGATGCAGTGGAACATGCTGTCCTTGAACGCTGTGCTATTCTGAAACAGGGGCAAAACGAAGCAAAGGCTTAGTCTAGCTTTGGTCATGGTCAGTTGGGTGTTTATATGGGTATCTAACGATCGAATTGAAGAATTTAGACTGATTAAATTGTTGCAGTTGTGTACATTAGCTGGCCTGTAATGATGTAAATGTAATTCCAATTCTTTCACAATTCAGCTGCAGTTCAGAAGCAGTTACCGTTTATTGGGTTCAGTTATTTCCAACGATGAGCTCGTTCAAATTCTTTTTCTGTATTACTTACAAAACATTGAGCAAGTTACTTGTAAGCGTTCAGAACTGCACAATAAGTTTGTAAAGCGAAGAGAAGGAGCACCCTGACTCCGTCATGGTAGGTGTTACTGTAATAAAGGCAAATCGCGGAGAGGCCCAAATGCCCCCACTGCAGCGTTAAAACCGCATACCAGTTTACCATTCCAGTTTACGGGAAAAGAGTTGTATGACGTCATATCAGGAAAACAGACGAACGTCCCGTAGCGTACACGACTCTCCTGTCCACAGGTAGCCTTTCTGCATCTGATGTACAGGTCCCGATACAAGTGTACGGAACACGCGAGCGGCCTACTTTTTGTTCAGCATGACACCCTGGCGGCGAGCGGATGCGGGCTCGTTCACTCGTTCAGAGGGGTGGGCGAGTGCTCTCTCTGCGATACACCGCCGTAGTTTCGGTATCGCTTGAATGCGTTCGCGAAGTGCTTTTGATAGGTGACAGTACCCGCGCACTCCCCACCCTCTGAACCAGTGAACGAACGCGCTTCTGCCCGCCGTCAGGGTGTCGCACCGAACAAACACTACGCCGCTGACGTGTTCCGTAATTTTTTTGTCGGGGCCCATACCTCTAAAATTACTGGTCCTCTTTTGTCCAAAATATTGCCACAATTCTATTAACATTGTCTTTGACAGCGAACGATCACCAGGTTCGCGTTACCACCACATGAGTGGTCCCGTATGGTTCAAGTTTAGGTGGTGTTCAGGGTGTTCAAAATTAAGCTTTCACTAGCACTTTATAAATAGGCGAACAAAAGAAAACTGGTGCTATTTTTTCTGTTCCTTGAGTAAGAAACAGGTGCTACATAATTAGCAGCACCTGTTTCTTACACAAGTAGCGTAAAGTTATCATCTGGTTTCCTGTTATCACTGTGTTTGCGTAGCGCTCGTGAAAGCTTAATTTTGAACACCCTGTATATATATATATATATATATATATATATATACATACATACTTGGTGCAAGGGGTTCGGACGACCGCGAATGTATGTAGCTGAAATGAAAAATGAAACACAGACTACCATGGTACGGGAAGTAAGAAAACAAGCGGATAGTTTAGTTACATTTAAGATACTGGGAATGTTAAAAAGCATTTGGCTAATTCCAGCGAATTTCGACCAAGCAAGGAACCTGACCATCTAAAATTTTTTTGAAAAAAATATATTCTGCAGGGGACGGAAAATGATGAAAAATGCGCCGATATTTAAGCCCCAATCTTCCGCCATTTTCGAGGGAGAGGGGAAGAAAGAAACTGGTCGAAAGGTGATCCAGTCGTTTCCGGCTACTTTGCGGGCTTCTGAATTGAGAACTATGCGGTTCTAAGAGCAACAATTTTTTTTCAGCTGCTCACTACTACCATGGACAACTCACTTGCTTCTTTCTACCCGTTTGCAACTGAAACTTTTTTCGTAAAAAAATAGCAAAGTCGCAAGAAAAGGCGAAAAACGCCGTTTTTCGGACCCTTCCTGTACCGACGCCGTTTATCGGAGAATAATGAAACCTACTCCATTCGTTTCGTCATTGCATACCCTATCTGTTGATACATTTTTTATTGTTCTAGAGTTAATCTGCTAGAAGCAGATTGTAATAATCTCACAGGCGGTATCGCGATTTAGCTGTCTTTAGCTTTAGCTGTCGCTAGCAAAAAATGACCATTAAAACGTTGCCGCGATTTTTTATATGTTGCGCAGAAACCCTTTCCTAACACACAGAACAAAAATTGCGATTCGTATTTGATTGTCGGTGACGCTACGATTTTGTAAAGCGACAGTGTGCACGCCCGCTGCGCGCTAGCCGTAGGCGGTACTCTCCAGCAGCTGGCGCCACGTTACGCAGCGCGTTACGGTCGCCAAAGGCGGACGCGATTCAGAGAAATCAAGTTAAAAACGCGGTTATGGCGCTGTTATGGCAGCTGTCGTGGTAAGCTCCAAGTTTGCACAGTACGTGCATACGCATTCCTCTCTGCGTGGGCTAATACTAACCCACTTGAGGCGAATGGAGAAAAATTTGTTCAAGATAAGCCTTATGTCTGGATACTTGTTCCTCACGTACCTCAGTGACCTCCTCAGTACCTCAGTCACGTACCTCTTAGCTTTTGTGAGTTTCTGGCCTCCTCCTTTAACGTGCACGACATCTCTTGATCTTGGGCTCTGAACTGTGCAGTCCAGCTCATCCACCGTATAAAAGCTCGTTGCTTTCGCCAAATCATCTTCCTTGAGAGCACTGCGCTCGTACGGGTCAGGCAATGCCCACACATATTTAACCGCGACCAACTTTCTGGGACTTCTTAATCATGTACCGGGTTGCCTTAGGAACGATTGCTTGGACGTCGCGCTTTGACATCGATGCAGGAAGGAGCGTAAGAATTTAGCATCGCTGTTGCAGTGACTTACTTGCTCGGTAGGCCATCCTAATATTTCCCAACAACACTGAGCACAGCTGGCAGTTGCTATTCGATGTACCGGGAAGGAAAACGTCGAACGCTGCTTCAATCTGTCGACGTGCCTTGACACCTAGAGCTTCCGAAATTTCGGAGTTATTTCTTTTCACGTACGATGTGGAGGTCTTCTTGCGCTTCCTCGCTGGTGTCACGGCGATGCCTTGCAACGTTATTAATCCATTGTTTTCATCAATCGCTTCGTCTTCCGTTGAAAACGGATCATCTTTCGTGGTGGTGTTGGATGACGTGGACGTTGAGGGCTGTTGTGACTCACATAACCTATGGAAGTTCACAACGCAGTTTTGGCACAGCATATCTGATTCCCGGGTATCACCTGCACCAAGTACAGCTTTCAGGGCGTCAACACCAATCCGAGTCACGCACTGGAAGTCCTTAGTACGACTCTTTTTTCTTATTGTGCTTATGCAAATAGTCTGCACAGTAGACCCGTTTGCTGCTCTAGGCAGAACTCATGTCTCATGCGGAAACGACAGGACTACAATGCGAGCCTGAAACAGCCGCAGCAAAACTTGAGTGGTGGCAATTTAGGCGCCGTTATTTATGTGGGTCAACCGCTTGATCCAGTCTTGACCAATTTTGGCGACGAGCGATATCTCTCAATATCCCCCGTCAAGGCCAGCTTTAGGTTGGTGCCTTTGAACACAAAAGCAGCGGCACTTGGAAGCCGCCAATCAGGTATCATCACCATTTGGTCAAAAAGGTTGGCCCGTGAGAAAGCTTTAGACATAAGGTTTCCCATGGTCTTGAGGAAACACGAACTCTGATGATATGTATCGATGGTGTCAGCGATTCGGATATGAGCCATAACCACGTTTTTAACTCGATTTCACTGAATCGCGTCCGCCCTTGGCGACCGTAACGCCGACCATCTGCGGGAGAGTACCCCCTAGGCGCAGCGCGTAGCGCGCGTGCACACTGCCACTTTACAAAATCGTAGCGTCACCGACAATCAAATACGAATCTAAATTTTTTTCTGTACGTTAGGAAAGGGTTTCTGCGCAACATATAAAAAAATCGCGGGAACTTTTTGATGGACGTTTTTTGCTAGCGCCGGCCGAAATTCAGCTAAATCGCGATACCGCCTGTGAGATTATTACAATCTATTTCTAGCAGATTAACTCTAGAACAATGAAAATGTATCAACAGATAGGGCATGCAATGACGAAATGAATGGTGTAGGTTTCATTATTCTCCGATAAACAGCGTTAGTACAGGAAGGCTCCGAAAAACGGCGTTTTTCGCGTCTTTTTCGTGTCGCGTCTTTTTCTTGTCTTATTCGTCGCGGCGTTTTTCGCGTCGGGCGCCGGCCGACGCTTCGATGAGGAATTTCAGTGGCAACCCACTTCTAGAAGTTGACTTCCTGAACACTGGCGAGGTGCGGGGAATCCATCTCAACATATGCGGGCTTAAGCCGGTCTATCGTTGATGGTGAACGTGAAGTATTTTGGAGTGCGGCTGACGACCAAGTAGGGGCCGCTATAAGGGGGCTGCAACAGCTTCTTCACAGAGTCTACCCGCACGAAAACGTGCGTGCATGTCAAGAGGTCATGATGTACATACACTTTAGTAGACGTGTATTGACGGTGCGGTACTGGCCTTAGTGTCTGAAACGTTGCTTTGAGGCGAGCAACATAACCCACTGGGTCGAGGTTGACATCCTTTGCTGATGTGAGGAATTCACCAGGGAGGCGTAAGGTTCTCCCATAGACAAGTTCGGCTACTGTGCACGCTAAGTCCGGTTTGAAGGCTGAGCGGAGTCCCAACAATATAATAGGAAGGGCTTCCGTCCAAGCTGTAGGGTTGGTATGTGCCTTCAGTGCAGTCTTGAGATGCCTGTGGAATCGCTCCACTAACCCGTTTGCCGCCGGATGATACGCAGTTGTGCGGATCCGCCGCGCTCCTAACAGGGAAGTAAGGAAGGTGAACAAAGATGACTCAAATTGTCGACCGCGATCTGTCGTGATGGTGGATGGTGCGCCGTAACGGGCGACCCACGTGTTCATGAATGTAGCGGCGACCGTTGTTGCTGTAATATCTGGCATTGGGGCCGCTCCTGGCCAGCGTCTAAAACGGTCTACCACTGTCAATAGGTAGCATTGACCTTGAGATGGCGGCAATGGACCCACAATATCCAAGTGTACTTTCTCGAAGCGGTCATCTGGTGGAAGGAATGGGTGAATCGGGGAGAACGTGTGCCGTTGGATTTTTGTTCGTTGGCACAATTGGCAGCTTCGGGTTCAGTGCTTTACTTGTGCCTCCATTCCGGGCCAAACGTAGCGGGCGCTGATAAGCTTTTGTGTTCCTCGTATTCCAGGATGTGATAGGCCATGTAGCGTGTCGAAAACAGCTCGACGTAGGCATCCTGGGACAAATGAGCGGGGTCTTCCGGTAGAGACATCGCAAACTGGCGTAGTGGCTGTTCCGGGAAGAAGTACCTTTTCGAAACGTAGTGATGTTGTAGGGTCGGTGAGAAGTTTAGTCAGTTCTTCATCAGAACTTTGTCCGGCCGCCAACGCTTCGGGGGTGAACAGGACTTCGGCATCAGGTGGATTATCTGAAGAAATGATGCTGATGCGGCTTAGTGCGTCAGCTACTGTGTTGTTGTGTCCGCTGACATGTCGAATATCGGTGGAAAATTCGGAAACAAACGTAAGCTGCCGAATCTCTCTAGGCGTATAGTTGTCACCCTTTGAAGTGAAGGCATGAGTCAGCGGCTTGTGGTCCGTATAAATTGTGAATATACGACCCTCAAGGAACGGGCGAAAATGCTTCACCGCGAGGTAAACTACAAGAAGTTCATGGGAGAACGCACTGTAACGTTGTTCTCTCCCCTTTAGCTTGCGCGAGAAAAAAGAAAGGGGCTGCCAAAGCTCCTTTATCTTCCGCTGAAGCACTGCGCCGACTGCCGACGCGGATGCGTCGACCATTAAGACTGTAGGCGCGTCGTGGCTAGGATGCACCAGTAAGGTGGCGTTGGCCAGGTCTTGCTTGATCTGCTTGAAAGCGTTAATGCTTGCTGGTGTCCAACAAAGAAGTCATTTTTGTCTGTTAGCCTGTGTCAAAAGACTTTCCAACGGAAGAATGGTTTTAGCGCAGTTCGGAACAAATCTTCTGTAAAAGTTCACAAGACCAAGAAACTCTCTGAGCTTGCGTGAAGATGTAGGTTGTGGGAACTCTTGTACCACCTTCACTTTGGTTGACAGAGGAGTGATTCCCAGATGGAGATGTGGTGGCCGAGGAAGCCGAGCTCTTCCACCCCAAACTTGCTTTTTATGGGGTTGATGACGATACCGAACTCCTCTAAGCGAGTCAAGAGCGTACGTAGGTGTTCTGCATGCTCTTGTGGTGAGGAGCTCGCAACGAGGAGGTCGTCAATATGAGCGAAAACGAAGGGTAGACCTCTAATAACTGAATCTATGAAACGTTGGAAGGTCTGTGCCGCGTTCCGCAGGCCAAATGGCATGCGCTGAAATTTCAATAGTCCAAATGGGGTTGAAAGTGCAGTCTTTGCAATGTCCTCATCTGCCACTGGTATCTGGTGGTACGCACGGATCATATCCACTTTCGAGAAACCTCGTGTGCCGTGTAAATTATTGGCGAAGTCTTGCATGTGCGGGATTGGATACCGATCCGGTGCGGTGACACGGTTCAGGGCTCTGTAATCTCCACATGGCCGCCAATCACCTGTTGTCTTTGGTACCAAATGTAGGGCCGAAGACCACGCGCTTGATGACGGTCTGATGATGCCTAGTTCGAGCATATGCTCGAACTCGTCCTTGGCGACTTTGAACTTTTCCGGACTCAGACGCCGAGGATGTACGTGGACCGGTGGTCCCGTGGTTATGATGTGGTGCACTACGTCGTGTTTGACCGGGGCCTTCCAGTTGGGGGGTCGAGTAAGCGTCGGAAACTCACGAAGAATGGCATCGTACTCATTTGTGGGGGCCAACCTGCGGATCGTCATGAAACTTGGGCTGGAGGCTGTTACTCCATGGACCCAAACTCTTGTAGTGGTGTCGATCAATCTTTTGCGGCTCATATCGACGAGTAGTCCGAAGTGAGCAAGAAAGTCTGCGCCGATTATGGCGTGGGGCACATTGGCTGAAACAAAGCTCCATCGGAAGGCGCGACGTAGGCCCAAGTTGAGCGTCACTAACTTCTCGCCGTACGTGATGATGGACGAACCATTGACCGCTTGCAGGCTGCTGCTGGGTGGACAGTGCTTCTTAGTTTCTTGAGAAGCGGGGATGACGCATACTTCGGCGCCGGTGTCGACCAGGAAACGAACACCAGTCTTACGGCCAGTAAGGCGGAAGAGTCGTTGACGACTGGAAACTGCGTCAGCATAACCGGTCGTCTTCAGTTGCTGACGCTCCCATTTTCCTGTCGTGTGCATGGTGGCTGACACTTACGCGCTTGGTTGCCAAAAGTTTGATGATACCAGCACTTATCAGGATTTGCCCGTTGCTGCCGGGGTGAGGGACTACGACGACGAAATCCCTGTCGGCGAGTGGTCGGGCTGCGAGGTCTTGAGCTTGCCGTATTTCGAAATCGAAAACTGGAAGCGACCAGTTTCGAGAGGCGACTAACTTCGTCGCGCAAGTCCTGAAAGTCCGACACTGATGGCACGACAGGCTGTGGTAGAGCTTCACACACTGTTGAAGGTGCAATGTCAATCATTTTATTTGCCATTTCGGCTAAGGCTTGCAGTGACACAGCCTCGGATGTGGTTGAGATCATGCACACTGTGTTTGGCAGATGCTGCAAGAATAGCTCCCTCAAGATGGAGTCGTCCAGCGTGGAGGCCTTGTCTCCCAATAACGGTTGCATGCGGCGAAGTGTGCTGTGACGGTTTGCGGTCTCCAAGAATTTCGGTGGTGAGGAGTTGACGAAGGCGCTCCTGCTCTGATGCCGTAGTACGTTTCGTAAGAGCAGTCTTCAAGGCTTCATAAGGATTGTCCGAGGAAGGGTCTGTGATGATATCCGTCACTTCGGCTGCTTCTCTGGGACCCAACGCTCCGACATGGTAGAACTTTGTACTCTGAACTGTGATGGCACGCAAGGCAAACTGAGCCTTGATGTTACGGGATCAGCAGTACGGGATCAGCAGCCAAAACGGTGGAATTTTCACGGCAATGTGGTGCAGACCTGGTGATGTAGTTTCTGTTGCGGGTCACCAATCTGTAGAAGGCAGCATGCTCGCACAAAGGCCAAGGTAGAAAAGATATTTATTGTTCTGGACCTCCCACAACACCTCGGTACAAAGCGCCAGCGCCCTCACAACAACAAGGAAAGTCGATCGGCACGTGTTGATAACACGGTAGCTATCAGACACTGATAATGGTGACGCCGCTACAACTTCATTGCTAACTGTGTATCATAACCCTCGAACGAGTGTTCTCCAACAGCTGGGTTGTCATGTGCTCCAGACACAAACGGATCCCATGATGACTGCCGAGACGGCAGCTCTGCATTGAACGGCGCAATACGGCGTCAAGTCTATCCGCGACACGTGTGGGTTGATGCTGACCTGGACAACGGCGCCCACGACACTTGGCGTCTCGTGCACAGACCGCTCTAAACTCCTGGAAGAATTGAGAAGTAAGTTGCTCGGGGAGACACGGCAGAAATTACCGTGGCAGCCCCATTGGCAATTCTCCTCCCGCGCCTCAGTTTAAGCTACGCGCGACCAGCGCGAGAGCCACCAGTTCTGGCTTTCGGACCATTCGGTCGTATTAAAAAGCTATATCTTATCCAGACTTGTTTGTCTCCTCAGTCAGCCCCATTGCCGATTCTTCTCGGAGCCTAAGTTTAAAGGAACTGTAAAGTGAATTTCAATCCAGGGTTATCTTATGATTTTATGAAAGCCTAGGAAGAGTACATCTCAGTTACGGAATATTTCTTTTTGAATCCCTTTTTTCTTTGAGTAATCGAATTTCAAAGATTGCATTCGAGCGCGAAGCTCGGTACTCCCTCAGCAACAACATTGAGTTGGCTCGTGTCGGCTACGGCTAGTCTCGCCTTTCTAATCCACCTCCGGGTCTGTGGCGAAGGCGTAATGTTGTTTTGAGAAAATGGAAAAATGGCTAGAAAGCAAGCGAGCTGGTGCAGATGATGGTTTTGAGGTCCACGTCGTGTGATGTCGATTTTTTCAAACTTGAATGACCTCGAGCTTGCGATAGTCCAGCAGTCACGCCCGCAAAACTTTTGTTCTTCCGAGTGCACGCGCTAGACGCAGCATGACACGACATCATCCGCAGAATCGTCGACGGAGGACGAATTACCGTCATTGCAGTCACCTGGCCGCCGTGGGAAACACTCTTCATGTGTAATGAAAATGTTGAGAACCTCGCAGCGGAAATATAGCATTGCTCTTTCGGTGCAGGTGTCCTTGCGGCAAATGCGTGCCGATGCCGACGGCAGAAGAATGCCTTTGTTGCCGCGAAATGAGAAGTTACTGAAGCAACGCATCGGTTGCATTTGAAGAAACCCGTACATTGATATACTCTGGCTGAACACTGAGTTGCTCCAGGTATGCTCCTGCTACGTGAGAGAAAGCGACGAGTACGCTGTTATCAGGAACAGCAAAGTGAAGAAGTGAGTTCATTCATGTGTGCCTTCAGTTTGTTATTAGTAAATAATTTTACGCTGTCCATGGTACATGCAGGAAGTTTCGGTACGTTGCCTACAAGCAGTTTACCAGGTGGCTCTGGGCACCATTAGGAAAGCACTGCAGAAAAGTCCTCGAAGCATGTGCTGTACATGCCATAATAGAAAACTTTCCTTCTGTAGCATACAAAGGTTTTTGCCTTTTTGATGTGTGATGCAGTAGGTGCTGTTTGACCATGTGTATGTTACCGCTTTCACTGAGATGAAGCTCTCACTTTTCTTTCAGGCGTTTGTAGGCAGCATTGAATGCCTCCCATCTTGACAGAGGCACACTGGATGGTTTGGTCGTGAACACTGCTTGATCACAGCAGTACCCCTTTCATGCACAATAGAGGTCTGCCGTATACCCTTCTGAAATAACCAGAGAGCCCCTACACAGTAAAATACATTCTACAGACATCAAAGCTTGTAATTTTGCTTTATTGAACACTGTGCTGATGAATGAGCATACAAGTGATAGCAGTAAACAAGCAAACGATGAAGGAGAACATTCCCATAGTGTGTTCACATCAATTTGCAAGTGCTACCTCGCACCAACGAGTAACGCAATATATGTATGCTTTTTTATCTTCTGTTCAGTGCACAGGTGTTTGCCACAAACAAGTTCCAGTCCATATGCTCTAAGAGAACATAGGCAATCACCTTGCCTATAAAACATCTCGAATTCATGACTTTATCAGTAGAAGAAGGCCTCAGGTGGGGTCATGCCAATGGCATCAACAGAGACATCCCTATCGTTGACAAAAATTTTAGACCTTTTCTGTGCACATCCATCTTTGCAACACTTTCTCAATTTCTTATTATAAATTTCCCATGTTTTCCCTCATACCAGTCCAATTGCAGTCATTGGTGCGGGCTCAGCCCTTTTGAAGCCCGCTACTATTTTACTGTAGCTCACATCCTTGCAAGTTGTTGGTGTTTCACTCAGGAGGAGATCTACATCCTCTGCGAAGATAAGATATGGTCATGGCTAAGTAATCGTAATCTTTATTTAGTCAATATGGCATAAATGTACACAAAGCGGGGCTGTGAGGGCAAGCCCTGTCTTCCCTATGCTCTTTATAGCGAAACAGGATCCTTCATGGCTGTCATGGATGTTGAAAGCGGGCCGTGTCAAACCTAGACACATTATCACGAAGCTTGTATACACTGTTTCCTGAATGACAGCTCATTTGTATACGTAAGCTCATGCTTCTCCACATGCTAAGCAGAAGCTCTGCATTTCCCTCAGAACTGGAACTACACCTGTAAAGGTGGTTACAAGTATGCTGCACTCACGGGTTTAGCTCAGCACATGCACGGGGCTTGACCGCAGCTTCAAACATGGCCACTAAGCATTCCCGAGCGTGGCTATTGCATATTGCAATCATTCAGACAAACATCATTTGTCTCATGTACAAGCTTGTTCATTTTACCTTTTACTACATGTACCGTTTATGTCATTGTTGCAGATAGAATTATTGTAACAGAAAGTTCAGCTACGCAAAGCCTGTGTGCCTTGTTTTGTATTATTTTTTCGTGCCCTAAATACTTTCTAACAAGAATATGGATTTCCTCCTCACTACCTTCTTTGTTTCCTTTCTCTAATGTACATCAGTATAAATATCTGTACCATGTGTGTCTGTATCATGCCTAATAACGGACGGACTCTATTCGAAAGCTTGTGTTTCAGTGAGATTATTTGAATGTTTCAGTCTCTTATGGCCGTGAGTTCTGATAATCGTACCTGTGTCGCGAAAGGGAGCCTGCGACCTTTCTGGTAGGTGTTGTAGGTGAGGTTTGTTGAGGTGACTTTAATATTAATCAGCTCGAGTAACCAGGGAACCTGGTCAACAGCACAAGGTGTCATTTAAACCTGTGAAAACATAAGCCGTTATGAATTCACACCTTCGCTGCACTGGTCCCATCGAAAAGGATTGTGCCAGACAGCAAGATGTTCCCCGCAGCCATCTTGTTCACTTCTGGATGACGTTTGCAAGATAAATTGTGTCCACTTGGGCACTCGTCTTTTGTGGTGAGAAGCGCGACGCGAACATCTGTGCCCACTTTGTGAGATGCACCTGAAGTTCTGAATATGATGCACGTTTGATGTACTTCTTCCGGTCTGGTGAAGCAGAGGGCACAACACTGCAAAGTAGAAGAGCTTTTAGTATCTGCAAACTTGTATCAGCAGGCCATTCAAAACTGATGTCTTTAGATTTCCAGAATGACTCAACAGCTGGTTCCACCAGTGCTGCACATATTGTCATATCATGCACCTGCAAGAAATGCAGAAGTTAAAATGTTCAACAAAACAAGAGCTTGACTCACCTGTGAGCATGACTGCGTATGGACAGTAGACGTTGAATTCATCACTGGATAAAGGTTGAGAGGTGTTGACGGTAAATCATGCGTTTGCACGCCTTTACTTCCGAGTTTCACATTCTTGTCAGTCACGATGGAACCCTGTGTCGCTGATATGAATGAAGAATACCGTCAGTATCTATAGCGCATAATTTATTTGACACATATATTCTCCTGCGAGAGCTCGGCTCCCCAGGGGAAGGGGGATATCGCGTTTGGTACATTACGCAGCGTAGGCATCACAAAAATCGATTTGAATTTGAAGTGAGCCACATATATGTATTATTCCGGTGTGTCGGTAAATACATACCTCGTGTGCACTGGTGTTCGCATCGTCACACGTCACAAGGTGAAACACTGGTGTCGGGACTGCGGTCCGTTTGAGAAGTTTTCGACCGTCCGCTGCTAAAATTTCGTACGACTCGTCAGAGAAATGGGTTGAGCAAATACGCCGTGGCTCACGAATGTCTTGACCAAGCGCTTGCAACAACTTTCGTTTACGTGCATTTTCCGTTGGAATCTTGTGGTACACAACGTCCCTTGTCGAAAGAGCACACTTGGTGTATCCCCGAACATTACAGTAGATACCTGGTATCGCTGTCAGATGAAGCTTTGTTCAATTTCGGCTGGAAATTAACCTTTTTGCGTACACAAACCTCGCAAGGCCGCGATACACGCCGTCGCCGTGCGATATGGTTGGGAGGAGAGCAAACAGAGGGCGCTGACCGCGCTGACAGTATTTTGGGATACTGTTTCTTCGATATTTTGAACAATTGTCCCAGTAATTCTTGTAATTCTAAAAGTAGTGTTTATTGGAGATTAGTAGCCGGTCATTAGCTTGTAGCGGCCGCTGGACAACGACGAGGATGACCACCGCGTCTGGAGCACCCGCTTCTCAGTTCCACCGGCGCGGCCATGGAGATAGGCTACCGTCATCGCCTCTCCGTGGCATACCATCATCGCCGGTCGGGACTCATGTAGAGACATACCATCGTCCTCTACAAGTTTGTGTATTACTTAGGTATCACGTGACGGGAGTACTCCCATCATGACTTTTTTAGCTGTTGCGGGGCTCAACCTACCGTCCGATTTAATTTTTCTAATGTTTGCTGAGTAATAACTAACGCGCTTTGAGTGCTTAGGATCTATGTGAGGCATCACACAGGCAAACACTACCAGGTCGCACACAGTAACAGGGGGGTCAAATCAAACAGGGGGGGCCGGTCGGGACTCATGTAGGGGAACACCACCTCCTCTACATTTGGTGGCCCGAACTACGAAAACCTCAGTTCGGTAAACAATTAGGCCTTTTACCATCCCAAGTTTTGCAACAGCTTCACCGGCATGGTGCTGAACATCCCATCCTGGAAGCCTCCCGGCCCAACGACACCCTGGGTTCTGCCAACAGCCGACCATTCAACTGCGACTCGTCTCCTTCGGACCGTCTGATCCACACGCCATGACCTGGTCAAATTTCCAAAGGCTTCCTCTGCTCCCTAAGACCACAGGTGTACTGCAGACGCTAAATTGCAAAGCATGTTCTTCCGGCATACACGCGCTTCACAGATGGAGCCGCCTTCACTCCTGCCGCATCTCGGCACTCTTCACCACACCCAACGCTTTTCACTGCCGGCCGCGACACTCGAGCCTTGCGCTCACCTGCTGGTCGCGGCAGTCGCGGCAGCCTATGCCACGGCACGCTTCAGCCGGCGTCTCGGCGTCTCACCACGGCTCGCATAGCCTCGCCTCACTCACTTAACCTGGGACTCTCGAGCTTCGGCTCCCGTGCCGGTCGCGGCACCCCAGGACCACGACACCGAGCGCCTCACTCTCTCCCGCTCGTCTCTACCTGACGGATCGTTGTTCCCGTCCTCACCATCTGTGACATGTCGCCAA
This sequence comes from Ornithodoros turicata, assembly GCF_037126465.1. Lineage (NCBI taxonomy): Eukaryota > Metazoa > Arthropoda > Arachnida > Ixodida > Argasidae > Ornithodoros > Ornithodoros turicata. The sequence goes on from NC_088208.1 coordinate 12,907,094, forward strand.
CGTGTGCCGTGCCATGCACCTGTTCAACCATGCACGTCTACCACGGTCGCCCTCAACTGCAGCCTTTCCCAGGCGCGTTACCTGGACTCCAGCTCTTGTGATGCGTCCACAACGCATCTGACGGCAGGGGGACCCTTGTAGCGGTCGCTGGACAACCACGAGGATGGCCACCGCGTCTGGAGCACCCGCTTCTCAGTTCCACTGGCGCGGCCATGGAGATAAGCCACCGTCATCGCCTCTCCGTGGCATACCATCATCGCCGGTCGGGACTCATGTAGAGAAATACCATCGTCCTCTACAAGTTCATTGTGTATTACTTAGGTATCAAGTGATGGGAGTACTCCCATCACGACTTTTTTGGCTGTTACGCGGCTCAACCTACCGTCCGATTTAATTTTTCTAATGTATGCTGTGTAATAACTAACGCGCTTTGGGTGCTTAGGCTCTATGTGAGGCATCACACAGGCAAACACTACCAGGTCGCACACAGTAACAGGGGGATCAAATTTCACTTTACAGTTCCTTTAAGCAACGCGCGACCAGCGCGAGAGCCGCCAGTTCTGCTCTTGCTTTCGGACAGCTCAGTCATATAAAAAAGCTACATTCTCCAGACTAGTTTGTCGTCTCAGTCACAACATACCCTTGAACGTTTACCTCTGAAATATCCCGCGGCCGCAACGAGTTGTGCAGCTGCTTGAGGTTGTCTGGAGTTTGCGACTGGAGTTTATATCGGGAGTTGTTGACAGTTGCTTCCCTTAGCGAATGCAACAACTCAGGGAAAAGAGGCGCTGGCGTGCTGGTGTGGTGTAGTGGTAGCATATCTGACCGGAAATCAGAAGACCCAGGTTCGATTCCTGGCGTCAGCGCCTCTTTTCCCTGAGTTGTTGCATTCGTTAATTTGCTGCTCATAACCTGCTCTCGTAGAGATACCAGTGCTTATTGTCGGGATCAACTGCCCCTGACCTGAGGGGGCACAATCAGCACAAACCGAAATTGTGGAAACTGGAGATCTCTCAGGCAGCGAATCCCTTGTGTCCATTGTGATAGCTTTGACGTGAGCTGAAAAGTGTCTAATTACTTAATTACTACAGGGTTTCCCGCTCATTTTAATCACTTTGTGAAATTATTAATCTAGGCGCCAGACTAAATAATTTCCCTGCCAAAGTTTTAATCCAGGTGCCACACATTTTAATCCGGGCGCCAAATCAAATAATCTCCGTGCAAAAATTTTAATCCGCGTGCCGCATCATTTAATCCGCGCGACATTTATCTTAGTCCACCAATGAAATAAATTGCTGGCAAGTGTATTTGATGATGCGACAGCTCCAGATGACTTTGTTTTCAGGAAATTTGTTTAATATTTTTGATTTTCCTGACAGGAGAGCGTCTCCTAAGAACACAGCTTCCTTCCACACAACATATCCTTGCGACGAAGGCAACTGATTATAAATGTAGGTTAAATAATTATGTAAACAACAAGCAGAAGGAGAAAATGGTGACGGGATCATGGCTGTCCTGTGACTCTGAGCATGAACACAAACCATTGGACGATGGCTCTGGCCTGGTAGTGTTTGATTTACTTTGAGCCGAGCATATGTAATGTGGAAAGCACTCTATAGTCAGGGAAGAACACTGTCGTGTCTTGCACGTATTCGAAACAATTTGTTGGAAATTAAGGAAATACATAACACAAAGAACACCACGAAGTACAGTTTTCTTAGCCGTGCTATCGCAACGACGGAGAGATCACATATCGCTGCTTTCAAGAGCAGCTGACACAAACTTAAAATTATTGCGGCCGTAGGCCGCGCAGGCCACACGCAGGACCTTTTGGATGGCATCTTGCGCAGCAGAGGTCAGCATAGCCTTTCGCTTTTCTGTGGTGCGTGGAGGAGTTTCTAGCAGTTGGTCTCTTCTTTCTCTCATAAAAGTTTACATTGCAGTTTAAAGTGCACAGTTTATATTTCGCGAATATTTTTTCAATAGGGTTGAAGAATGGACTGTACGGAGGCACGTTCTTCGTTACGTGCGTTTCTTGCAGACGGGCTTTATGCGCACGCTTGTGACATGGAGCGTTAGCGAATATAAAAACCGCATTTGCTTCACGTTCAAGTTGCACGACAGCGCGAGACGCATCTTGGAGAAATTCGTTAAAGGTGAGCCAGCTGACGCGCTCTACAAGTCTCCATAGCAATAGGCCGTTGGCTGACATACAAGCGAGGACGTTTATATTCACCCCCTTTGTGCTTCTTCTCTTCTCCACAGCAGGCGCCCCTCGCTTGGACCTGCCGAAGCTTCGTGAACACTAGACGCTCAGGTTCGTTTCGTCTATACAGGGTGTCCCACAAAACGTGTAATTGAATTATAATAAAAAAACCACGCCACCTAGAATCATGCGGTCAACGGCATTTGTTCTTATTAGGTTTTTGCCACCACCTCCTGATGTGAATGTCATGTATCGTAAGTTTAATTGTGTAAATATTTGCGAACTGAACTCGGAAATTTGCAAAGTAGAGGTCACTTTTTTACCCCACCAATGTGAAGAGTGTGCCGAATTTAGTCAAATTAATGATAATTGACATTGACATTCACGCGCTATCCCATCGGAAAAAATAGCCGAACATCATGCTTTTCGGAGCACCGGACCATAACGCGCGATGACTTTTTGAGCACTCAGTCCGACGAAAGGAGGTTCCAAACCCAGCCTACAGAGTGATAGTGAGAAAAGGTATCAGTTCGTGAAATTGGGAGAAGGAAAGTGGTCCCAGCGAAAGTCAGACGCGATAAGCCATGCCTGTGTAGAGCGAGAAAAGAGGCGACCAGGCTCTACTGAGGTTGATGGGTTTAATGACGGTTAATGGCGATGAACCGAAAACGAAAGCTCAGGTCGCGCGCAATGCTGTGCGTAACCAATGACGGTGCTGGGGATGAGGATGACACATGGTGGAGGAAGTCGGCGCCAAGAATTGCGAAAGTGATGCTCAAAGTGCGCCAAGAAATTGTCGGCGATGGTAAAAAACCAACGAAATACTCTTCGCAGGCCGAGGTCAAGGGTGACGGAGCGTTGGCCGTAAGTTGATATGCTCGACTTGTTGACGGCCTGCAAAGCCGAGCCTGGACGTCGGTGGCGTTTTTCTGCGGGGGTTGGTGGAACGACGCTGATGTCAGCCCCGGTATCCACTAGGAAGCGACAGCCGGACACGCGGTCCGTGATCCGGAAGAGCAGGCTGTTGTCGCCCCCAGCCATGCCAGCCGTTAATGGTTGGGGGAGCGTTTCCCGGCCACGAGCAAGTGGCCTGGCAGTTTCTTGCGGCATCTTCGAATTTACGATGGTACCAGCAGAACTGGTGCTGAGAGGGCGAAGGAGACCGGTAACGGGATGGTGAGCAGCGACGGCAAAACGAGCGCCGCGGGGAACGTGGTCGCTGGGCGGGAATGGCGTCCACCCGGTTCGCCAGGGCCGCCACCGTAGTCTGCAGTTGCTGGAGCGACGTGCTGATCTCATTGATGGCAACGTCCACAGGGGGAGAAGAGCTGCGGGGAACCAGAGCGGCAACGGCTCCTGGCGGTGGGAGGCCAGCGAAATCCAGAATGCGGTCCGCCATCTTCGCCAAGTCATCCAGGCGGGAATTTTCGCCGGCGGCCAAGATCATGCGTGCATTGTGGGGTAAACGTTGTAAGAAAAGTTGGCGTAGTATTGAATCGTCCGTGGTAGGGTTGCCAGCGAGGTCGCGCATGCGGCGTAGTAGCTGTGTGGGCTGCCGATCGCCGATCTCTTCACTGTTGAGAAGCTGCTGCGAACGACACTCCTCAGAAGCAGACGTACGGCGAATCAACTCATACCTTAAGGTGTCATAGGGCAACTCGGCATGAGGATGGATGATTACATCGCGGACTTCCGCCGCAGCCTCGGGAGGAAGGTTTGCGATGGCGTAGCCAAACCTTGATGCCTGAGATGTGAGGTGACGTCTGTCGAAGAGAACCTACGCCTGCGCGACCCACAGCTGAGGGTCTGAGATGGAGAAAGGCGGCAGGCGAAGCGGTGCCACAGGCCACAACTCAGGACACGTGGCTGTGTTCTCAGCTCGACGTGGACGAAATTGCTAAAAACGTGCACCCCAGCCCTTTACAGTGCACCCTGCCGGTATAACTGGGTGGCTGGACCCACGTCACCAAGTAATCAGTCAGCCAAGACGCTTTGCTGTGTTCCCAGCGCGACAAATACGAAACTGCTAAAAACGGGCAGACCAGCCCTTTAAAGTGCACACTGCGTGTAGGTGGGTCGATGGAACCATATCACCAAGTAATCAGTCAGCTCAGGACGCTTTGCTCTGTTCCCGACGTGGCATAGACGAAATTGCTAAAAGCGGGCACATCAGCCCTTTAAAGTGCACCCTGCCGGTAGCTGGATCGCTGGAACCATATCACTAGTGCCTTCATAATTTGCCCACGTCTCGTAAGCGTCATTTAACCTCATTTCTGAATGCACTCACACTGACCTCACACCCCTCAGGCCTCACCAGTGACTCCACTCACACAGACCTGGCGCCGCTCAGACCTCGTGAGTGCACTCACAGGAGGTCTCATGAGGGGCAAAACCTCATGAGTGCACTCACAGGAGATTTCGTGAGGGTAAGACCTCATGAGTGCACTCACAGGAGACCTCATGAGGGTAAGAACCTCATGAGTGCACACACGGATGGCTCGATCGCGGGCTTGCCCTCACTCAACCTCACCTCAAAGGCGTGAGGTGAGGGTGAGGGGCACTCATGAGGGCCCTCATGAGTGAGTTCGCCCAGCTATGGATTGCAGACGCCCACTTCGCAGACGAACGAAAGGTTTGCAGATTCACCTTCAACGAATTTCTCCAAGATGCGTCGCGCGCTGTCGTGCAACTTGAACCTGAAGCAAATGCAGCTTTTATATTCAATAACGCTCCATATCACGAGCGTGAAGCCCGTCTCCAAGAAACGCACTTCACGAAGTACTTGCCTTCGTGCAGTCTAGTCTTCAACCTTATCGAAGACATGTTTGCGAAGTTGAAACTGTGCGTGGAGGCTTTTCTCAGAGAAGGAAGAGACCAACTGCTAGAAACTCCTGCAGGCACTACAAAAAAGGAGCACCGAAAGCCTATGCTGACCTCTGCTGCGCAAGCTGCCACGCAAAAGGTCCTGCGTGTGGACTGCGCGCCTACTACCGCAATAATTTTAAGTTCGTGTCAGCTGCTCATGAAGGCAGCGATATGTGATCGCTCCGTAGTTGCGATAGCAACTACCCCTCACGGTGAACTATACTGCATGGTTTTCTTTGTGTTATTTATTTCCTTAATTTCACTGAGTAAATTGTTTCGGATACGTGCAAGACCCGACAGTGTTCTTCCCTGACTATAGAGTGCTTTCCACATTACATATTCCCGGCTCAAAGTAAATCAAACACTACCGGGCCAGAAACATCGTCCGATGGTTTGTGTTCATGCTCAGAGTCACACGACAGCCATAATACCGTCACCATTTTCTCCTTCTGCTTGTTGTTTGCATAATTATTTAACCTACATTTATAATCAGTTGCCTTCGTCACAAGGATATGTTGTGTGGAAGGAAGTTGTGTTCTTAGAAGACGCGCTCCTGTCAGGAAAATCAAAAATATTAAACAAATTTTCTCCAAACAAAGTCATTTGGAGCTGCCGCATCATCAAATACACTTGCCAGCAATTTATTTCGTCGGTGGATTAAATGATGCAGCACGCGGTTTAAAATTTTTGCACGCAGATTATTTGACTTGGCGCCCGGATTAAAAATTTTGGGTCGGATTAAATGGCATGGCACCTGGATTAAAACTTTGGCCGGTGGATTATTTAGTCTGGCGCCTAGATTAGAAATTTGGCAAATGGCTTAAAATGAGCGGAAAAACTCGTAGAAGATAAGAAGGAAAAATGTATCAAGCGAAGGGTACCGTGCATAGCTGGGAAGCGACATAGAATTTTTCAGTCTTCGTGATCTTCTGGTACGTCTTCAGGACCACACGAACGATTGAGAAATGGTTTGCGCTACAACTGCGTTGTGAACGTTCCTAAATCGTTTCCTTACTGGACGTCACGTTTGTCGTAATACATTTCGATGTCTTTCAATCTGCCAATGTGTCATGTCGTCAATTCTTACCTCGCGTAGCGTGTCAGCCAAGGCGTAGCACAAGCGCAGTACCGCACACATTCTCTTCGCTTCCTAATGATAATAATGCCAACGAATGAAATAGTAAACACAAAAACTGAAAACGATGTCAATCCCGACATACCTTAAGCCTCATTCACGCATGCGTTTCTTGAGGCGGCGCCGCGTCTTCCCAGACGCGACAGGGTTCCAGAAGCTTTTCGAGAGCCGCTTCGAGCCGCAGCTCTCGAGAGCAGATCCGCAAACGCTTTCCGTTCAGCCAAATGGAAACAATCGCGGAGGGGCGGAAATGGCTTCCTTTGGCGCCGGCGGGCCTCCCAGCACAAAAGCGATACCGCGCGGGGATCTTTTGCCCTTTTGTGTGTGCGTTTGGTGTGACCGTGTAAATGAATTCATCGTCACGAAAAGTGGTCAACGACGAGCTGGGAGTTTGGCGAACCACAGAATCAACGAAAATAAATGCGACCTTGAGCGTGGCCGTGTGCGTTGCTAGCCGGCAGGTAAACATGCGGCTCACTTCTTCTGAAGTTCCTGTTCTGCGTCTGTATTATACGGGGTGTTTTTTGTTTTTTTTTTGGTGAGGACATATTCTTTATAAAAAAGTTATGAGAGCAGCATGGATGTCGTTTTTGCAGTTGTATTATACTTCCAGGCGGACATCCTTCGGACGAAAGTATGCAACTACGAGATGACTAATTACCTAAAATTCAATAATCAACTCTTTAGTTAGGGGATATCGGGCAAAAGCGTGTCCCCGCAGCGCTACCAGCCAATCCGTGATGTTCATAAATAAATTTTCTGATGACAGCAGAATGAGAGACTGTCTTAGTTGAAGTCATTCCACGTTTAAAAAATCCTGAAACACGCACGTGCGTTAAAGTCCCCAAACTTTGATGCGGTAATGAGCCGAAACCGAAACCGCGGCGACCTGAAACGCAGGGAGTGCAGCGCCTATTTCCCGTCAGAGGGCCACATGACTAGGAGCGATGGAGATGATCGGAGTAGGTGACGTAACGAGGTAGGAGTAGGTGACTTTGCGGCCCCAGATAAGCCTCCGTCAGCGAAGGTGATGCGCGCATGACTCTTTTTAGCGCCTTTTCGGCTCATTTGCAAACCGAAATTCAGCGATGGATATTTCAGGGCACGCGCCCCTTAAAAAAAAAACAGGTTGGAGTGGACTTCCACCAGGATTGTCTCCCGTGCTGCTATTTCGCTTTTGCCCGTAATTCCCTAACTAAAGACTTAATTAATGAATTTAGGTAATTAGTCATCTTGTAGTTACATACGCTCTTCCAGAGGATGCACGTCTGGCCGTAGAACTCAACTGCAAAAACAACATCATGCTTCTCTCGTAGCCTTTTAATAACAAATCAGTCCTCATAAAAAAAGAGAGAAAAAGGAAACAAAAAAAACAACCGGTATTGCGACACGTATGTCATTCCGACGGCTGATGATTCAAGCAGAAACGGTTCACGGTGTAAATATGGACGGAGTGACAGAAGTGTCGGTACAATCTTGACGTAGCAACAAGAACGAAACGCGTTTGCACGCTGGTGACTCGGCATTGTGTAACCGACTCCCCTCGACCGCGCCGGGAACACTGAGGCGCCACAGCTTTTTGAAGGAACACATGTGTGAATGAGCCTTAAGTGCCTGTACATGATAGCATCGTCATAACAGTAAAACTGAACAATGCGCTGTTGAATGAAGCTTGACAATGAACCCATGAAATAGTTATAACCATAAAAGAGAGAAAATAATGAAAATGAAACCTTGCTTAGCATATTTATATTCCTAAGAAAGCGACAATGAAACGTCTTGGGTTCAGTTCAATCACAAAGTTCGAAGTGGTACCAGTTGATAATTTTTTTTCCCTGGCTATCGACGTCACTTGAGAAGTCATATCATGACAATCCTGCTATGTTAGTGGTGTGACGCAATATTTTTATATATTCAGTCACAAAGTTATTTGCACCAACAAACTACAGACGTGTATATGCCTGTTGAGAATCTATGCACTTAATGTCGCTATTTTGTCCCCAGACGTAGGCATGCCCTCTACTCTATCGTTGGTATCCTACTGGCATCAATATTATGCTACAAGCGACATGCCCCGCATGGTGGTCCAAGCTTCAAGCTTCGATTTGATAGTCGTACCGAATTCGCGCTTGATACGACTATTTTGCTTGCCAGGCTTGTCTATTTTGCATGAACAATACAGTTTTGCAAGCCATTGAAAGGATGTGAGCAGAGTTTGCTATTTGAACCCAGCATTTTACTTTTATTTGCTATTTCCATTGGTCTTGGCGTGCACGTTTCCATAAGTGCCAAAATGAAGCCGCTTTTTCTTTTTGTCATGACCCCTCTTATTATGTACTCAATGCAGCATGCTTATCCCGAGTCAAGACATGGGATTGTATCAGGAAATCTTCACATATGCGTTAAAGAGACGGTCGCGTACGGTCCAGTCCATTTCAAAACTATACTGCCATTCTATTCCTCCTGGTTAGTATTACTAAGAAGTTAGTAATGTATCGAAAATCCTACGCGAAATAGTGGCTTAGATGGACAGCTATTCGACGGAATACATGACAAGAGCGGACGATGGATATGTTGAGGGTATTCCGGAATTCCCTCTCTGGAAAAATGAGAAAACGTCACTCCCTCAGAACCAATCAGAGCACGACCCTGAGAAAAGGAATGCCGCGCCCGTACGGGCGTCTCGTAGAGTAACGGTGCGTGTGGACGGCGCCTTTCCTCCTCTGAGCGCCGCCCTCTCCCTCCTTTGCTTAGAGAGTGACGTCAAGTCACCGAAGCTTCTGTGGTCTTTAGAATTCGTTCATTTAATAGTTAAAGGGATTGAGAAACCGCACGGATAGAACTTTGTCTCTGGCAGGGTTTGTACGACTCACTCCAGGCACTCCGTACGCAAAGTCCCACCTCCCACATGCTGTTGTTTTTTATGCTACGGAGTTTTAAACATTTCCCATTTTCGAGGCCCCCGCCGACCGTGGCGCAAAGCGGTGTAGGGCAGCTCCATGAAGTAGGCGGGAACTGACGCCTTGACCAGTTGTTCTATGGCTCTACGTCATAGACCTTCCGCTTATTTCACTTCGCCGAGCCGCGTCCCAGAGCTCGCCGCGTCCCTGTTTACAGGCGTCGTTTCGAGCACGGGAACTTCTTACTTCGGCTGCGTGCCCGGTACTACGTCATACCGAGATCGGGCGAGGAGGAGGCGCGCCAAGAGTGAAAGGATCGCCTCATATTCAAGGAACTAGTAGCGGCTGAATGCTGAGCGGTCTTGGATTCTTTTCTGCATCTCTGCTTACGGGATATAATGAAGTCTAAGGAACATATTAGTCACACATACCCGAATCACCTTTGGTCGTATGTTTAAACGTATCACGTGTCTCTTGCAAGCCCATAAGGCTTCGGTGGTGATGCGTCCAAGACGAGCAGTATCAACAGGATCTTTACAGGAAAACAAACAACAAGCAATGAGTTTCTGGTGCACCAAATACAGATTTTAGGCCTTTTGTTAGAAAATATTCGTGACGTAGTTCTTCATCCTTGTGTCATTATTGGAGCACGGATAAAGAGGCATTAAAAGGTGCCGAAATATGCATGCAACTATGCACTGAAAATCTTCGAAATGTGCAGTAAAAATCATTGAATGCAACGTTTTCCATTGTTTTTGGCACGAAAGCAATGCACCAAATGCCTATTTTTTAAGAAGTTAGTATTTTGTTAGGGATAATATGGTAAAATAAAGCCGCATTCGTTCTGCAGAACGCAGCAAAGGATACCTGCGCCAAGATATAAATCATGGAGCTGAAGGCTTTGCGTCGGTGATTGACAAAATAGCGTAAACGCAGTCGAGCTGGTGGGCGATACCCATGGCGAAATAAGCCTGAGCATGAGCAACACGAAAAAACGAACAAACGTGTAGATTCGTATTTTTTTGGTGTTGCCCATGGTCAGGCTTGTTTCGTCAACGCTTGGAGTTCGGCACTGCATCATGACGATTGAAATGCGAACGCCGCCCGTCTTCGAAACGGTAATGTGGCGAAGGTGAAGTACAGCCCATCAGCCATGCACGCTGTGGAGGATGAAGCAGCCAGCCCCATCGAAACAAGGAAAATATTCGATTCTGACCAGCATTTTTGCGAAAGACGACCCACGCCGCCCCGAAACTAGCAAAATCATCCATGAAAAAAGAAGAAAAAAGAAGTAAGCTCTCGCCCCTGAAAATATGGCAAAATATGCACTTTTCATGCGCTTTCATGCTATACATGCCACAACGAGCAAACCATGCCTTTATATGCATCATAGAACTCTCTGATCGGTCCCAAACCAACAACGAAAGTGTTTGCTCATCGTCAAGATACGAAACCATATCGACAAAAAACTTGCACTTGCAAGAAAATCCGCGCCATTATTCTGTTTTTAATAATTGCATTGCTGAATTTATTGTTCAAGCGACAATTTTTAATCTTCTTGTCACTTAATTTAATCACTGTACTATAAATCTTGGTCCAACCATCATGCTGTACAATCAGTTACCGTAATTTCACGCGTATAAACCGCACCGCAGATAAGCCGCGGGACGCGTTTTTAGGAAAGCTTTGAAAATTTTCTGGCAGATAAGCCGCACTCGCAGATAAGCGTCGGGCAATACGAGACGACTGATTTGTGCGACAAAGGAGACCATAGAGAAGGCCATAAGCCCTGTGGTCCATACTCCGGGGTCAGCTCTAGAGTTCTACCAAGATCGGATTGTGCCCTTGTTGGGCGCTTTTCATGGATTGATGGGTCAGTGGTCTTCCAGAAGACGTGAATCACTATCACCACTTTCGTTAAAGCTGCTTTGGGGAATGCCCCAGGAAGATTAATCTACTCGAGTGTGGACCCGTCCCTGTTACGCACTGTTCGTGCATGTGCAGGAGCAGTGCTGTTCCAGAGACACTGTCGGCCCTTTCGTTAAAACCGGCGCATGGGGAAAATACCAGGAAAGATAAGCCGCACCGGTGGATAAGCCGCAGAGCGCCCGTGAGAAAAAAAATCGCACATAAGCTGCGGCTAATACGCGTGAAATTGCGGTACTTCTTAAATCACTAGTAGGACATTCTGAGTGTGTTCATATGTCAACAATGACACACAAGCCTCATGTGCCTAAGGACAATGAGAGAAGGAAGTCACTAAAAAGCTGGCTAAAACGTTTAAGTGACTTCCTTCTTTCATACGAGTGTCGTCCGCACCCTTAGTGACGGATATGTTAGTGGCTTACCACCTTGTGTACGAAGCAGGGCACAGGCAGGTTCTCCAGTGGGTTCCAGCTCATTCTGGGGTTGTGGGGAATAAGCAGGCCGACAGCGCCGCAGAAGCAGCTCTCTCTTATCGGAGACGGACGAGTATTGCACTATTGAGAGGAGACCGTCGTTCCACCCTTCGACGTCTAGCGAAACCTCTTGCTTCCCGCCAATGGACAACCGACAGTCTCCCCCGATCTATGCTGAGCAGAGTTGATCCATCGCTTTCCGCATGCCACGAAACACCTCTCGTCAAGATGCTGCATTAATTCATCGAATGCGACTCGATGTGGCTTTTACAGCCCAGGCGTTGCCCCTTCAGACAACTTGACTCTTCTAGATGCTGTCACTGCGGTGCTCTAGAGGATCTTGAGCACATTCTTCTTCATTGCCCACGCCACCAACCTTCCCGAACCGCGCTCTCCGAGTCTCTTAATCAGCTGGACCCTCGCCCATTCTCCCTATCGATATTGATTGGTCCCGGGCCGAATCCAACCCACCAACGCTCTGCGCTCAAAGCTCTTTTGAACTTTCTGCACTAAATCGGATGTCGATCCTCATTGTGAAGGGACTCATTATTCATTCCCCACGTCACCAGCAATGGGGTAGAGTGTCGCCCCCTGCGATGAAACTCTCCATTCATCGTCTTAAAATAAAGTTGTTGTTGTTCATTGATTAGCCGCAGAAGCAGCTCTTCCATGTCGGAGACGGACGAGTATTGCACTATTGAGAGGAGACCGTCGTTCCGCTCTTCGACGTCCAGCAAAACCCCTGGCTTCCGGCCAATGGACAAATGGCATTCTTCCACCACCTATGCTTGATCGAGCTTGAAAAATTGATCGAGCGCTCGCCTTCCGGATGCCACGCAACACCTCTCGTCAAGACGCAGCGTTAATTCATCGGATGCGGCTCAATGTGGCTTTTACAACTCAGTGACGTTACCGCTTGACTCAAGTTGACTCTACCGGATGCCATCACTGTGATGACCTAGAAGACCAAGAGCACATTCTCCTTCATTGCCCACACTACCATCCTTCCCGAACCAGTTTCCCTGTCACTTAATCAGCAGGACTATCGCCCCTTCTCCTTGGGAAAATTGCTTGGTCCATGGCCAAATGAAGCCCACCATTGCCCTCAAAGCTTTTCTGGCGTTTTTGCACACCGTAGGACTGCGATCGTCAATGTGAAGGGACTCATTATTCTATTTCCCACATCACCACCAGCAATACGGTAGAGTATCGCCCCATTAATCAGCATAAAATAAAGTTCTTGTTGTTTCGATCCCTTTACAGCTACCGCTGTTAGGGCCTCGTTTCCCGAGGTCATGTCGTGGGCGTCGTCCGCAGCATGTAAAAACCATGAACGAAAATTTTGATTGTTTTCGTTTATGGTGCCCCAGAATGTGCTAGTATGGTGGACTAGAGTGCTTCTCTCTGTACGAAGTATTGAGTGTCCGTTTAATGTATGCAAAATTACCCTGGAGCCGATGGTGCTTTGCCACACCAATAAGCTGTGCCCCATTTTTGGAAGAAGAGGCAGAAGAAGATACTTGTGCTTGTTGAGTGTAATGCAGCCATTCTGCTCGTTATCGTTCTGCTCGTTATCTGCTCGTTATCGTTCCCGAGTCATTTCCCTGCATTTTTGAGTAGTAATGTATCAGCTCAAGTATCCGGAAACTCACATCTTTGCCTGGACGCCATTAATTAGCAATTAGAGCTAATTGGGACCCCCCACATTAATCAGGACCCACCAGGGAGTCATTACACTAATTGGGGATCATCTAAGACACGTCCAGACGAAGATGTGAGTTTCCGGATACTTGAGCTGATAAAAAATAAAAAAATAGGTAGAAAATAAAATGAAAAGATAGAAATAGAGTGGAGAGAAACAATTTATTCGAAAATCAACGATGCCGCGGCGAAGAAACGGCTCCGGGGTGACCAGTGCTTGTTGACGTCGGGTAGTTGCAGAGATCGACGACAGGTGGCCACTTAGTTGCAAGGCATCACACCAGATGGCGCCACCATCATAGCTCTAGAGGAGAGAGACAGAGAACAAGATACTAGCGGCAGGTAAAAATGACAGCACTGCTAAACAAGTCTAGGCATGCGAGAGAAAAGGTCTAACCGCTACTGCTAAACAGAAAACAGTACACATCGGGGGAAAAAGGCTTACGGGGACGATCGCTTAGGCCTAACCACAACACTACGCAGCTAACACAAGGCGGGAACCACACATCGCTAAACATGCGAGAAAAGGCTTAACACGAGCGCGGTCACCGCTAAACACGGCAAACATACGAGAAAAGGAGCGCGCTTAGCCCTAACCACAACACTATGCAGCTAACACAAGGCGGGAACCACACATCGCTAAACATGCGTCAACAGGCTTGGACACCGCAAAACAAGTCTAAACATGCGAGAAAAGGCTTAACACGAGCGCGGTCACCGCTAAACACGGCAAACATACGAGAAAAGGAGCGCGTCAAATCACTCACCTTTTCCCCCGCGGCAACTTCCAGGCAGAAACTGAGCGAGCGCGGAGAACATACGTCTGCTCTCTACGAGATCCAGCCAGCAACTGAGCGAGCGCGCGGAGCGCACGTCCGTCTTCCGCGACGGTCCGAGAGAAACTGAGAGAGGCGACGCGCGCGCGCCCTCTGCTCCACCCGTCCGCGCAAGTAGTAGTGTATCAGCTCAACTGGCCCACAACTCTCACAGTGGCCTGGACGCCATTAATGAGCAATTAGAGCTAATTGGGACCCCCCACATTAATCAGGACCCACCAGGGAGTCATTACACTAATTGGGGCGCATCTAGGACGTGTCCAGACCACTGTGTGAGTTGTGGGCTAGTTGAGCTGATAAAAATAAAAAAAATAGGTAGAAAATAAAATAAAAAGATAGAAATAGAGTGGAGAGAAACAATTTATTCGAAAATCAACGATGCCGCGGCGAAGAAGCCGCTCCGCAACACCCGAGTGACCAGCGTCCGCCATGTTGGTAGTTTGCACCCAGCAGTTGCAGAGATCGACGACAGGTGGCCACTTAGTTGCAAGGCATCACACCAGATGGCGCCACCCATCTAGCTCTAGAGGAGAGAGACAGAGAACAAGATACTAGCGGCAGGTAAAAATGACAGCACTGCTAAACAAGTCTAGGCATGCGAGAGAAAAGGTCTAACCGCTACTGCTAAACAGAAAACAGTACACATCGGGGAAAAAGGCTTACGGGGACGATCGCTTAGGCCTAACCACAACACTACGCAGCTAACACAAGGCGGGAACCACACATCGCTAAACATGCGAGAAAAGGCTTAACACGAGCGCGGTCACCGCTAAACACGGCAAAACATACGAGGAAAGAGGCTTACGGGGGG